>NW_027366078.1:0-82146 GCF_046119375.1 Phyllobates terribilis
ATGAATATTGTAAATGCACAACCAGTAATTTCTCCGCCTTGCAAGGTGTAATTCTGAAATTTTTTGCTTTTTCCTGCTCCTCTTAGCATGATAAAGAAGATTCAAAGAGAGTGAGATGCCAGCTCCTTTCATTCAGTCAGTAGCTTCAATCATTTCTGGACGTTTTTCAATGGCAAAAATCATTGAATATTGTAAATGCACAAACAGTAATTTCTCCGCATTGCAAGGTGCAATTCTGAAATTTTTTGCTTTTTCCTGCTCCTCTTAGCATGATAAAGAAGATTCAAAGAGAGTGAGATGCCAGCTCCTTTCATTCAGTCAGTAGCTTCAATCATTTCTGGTATATGAATAACATGATGTTTTTCAATGGCAAAAATCAATGAATATTGTAAATGCACAAACAGTAATTTCTCCGCATTGCAAGGTGCAATTCTGAAATTTTTTGCTTTTTCCTGCTCCTCTTAGCATGATAAACAAGATTCAAAGAGAGTGAGATGCCAGCTCCTTTCATTCAGTCAGTAGCTTCAATCATTTCTGGATGTTTTTCAATGGCAAAAATCAATGAATATTGTAAATGCACAAACAGTAATTTCTCCGCATTGCAAGGTGCAATTCTGAAATTTTTTGCTTTTTCCTGCTCCTCTTAGCATGATAAAGAAGATTCAAAGAGAGTGAGATGCCAGCTCCTTTCATTCAGTCAGTAGCTTCAAACATTTCTGGTATATGAATAACATGATGTTTTTCAATGGCAAAAATCAATGAATATTGTAAATGCACAAACAGTAATTTCTCCGCATTGCAAGGTGCAATTCTGAAATTTTTTGCTTTTTCCTGCTCCTCTTAGCATGATAAACAAGATTCAAAGAGAGTGAGATGCCAGCTCCTTTCATTCAGTCAGTAGCTTCAATCATTTCTGGACGTTTTTCAATGGCAAAAATCAATGAATATTGTAAATGCACAAACAGTAATTTCTCCGCATTGCAAGGTGCAATTCTGAAATTTTTTGCTTTTTCCTGCTCCTCTTAGCATGATAAAGAAGATTCAAAGAGAGTGAGATGCCAGCTCCTTTCATTCAGTTAGTAGCTTCAAACATTTCTGGTATATGAATAACATGATGTTTTTCAATGGCAAAAATCAATGAATATTGTAAATGCACAAACAGTAATTTCTCCGCATTGCAAGGTGCAATTCTGAAATTTTTTGCTTTTTCCTGCTCCTCTTAGCATGATAAAGAAGATTCAAAGAGAGTGAGATGCCAGCTCCTTTCATTCAGTCAGTAGCTTCAAACATTTCTGGTATATGAATAACATGATGTTTTTCAATGGCAAAAATCAATGAATATTGTAAATGCACAAACAGTAATTTCTCCGCATTGGAAGGTGCAATTCTGAAATTTTTTGCTTTTTCCTGCTCCTCTTAGCATGATAAAGAAGATTCAAAGAGAGTGAGATGCCAGCTCCTTTCATTCAGTCAGTAGCTTCAATCATTTCTGGACGTTTTTCAATGGCAAAAATCATTGAATATTGTAAATGCACAAACAGTAATTTCTCCGCATTGCAAGGTGCAATTCTGAAATTTTTTGCTTTTTCCTGCTCCTCTTGGCATGATAAAGAAGATTCAAAGAGAGTGAGATGCCAGCTCCTTTCATTCAGTCAGTAGCTTCAATCATTTCTGGTATATGAATAACATGATGTTTTTCAATGGCAAAAATCAATGAATATTGTAAATGCACAAACAGTAATTTCTCTGCATTGCAAGGTGCAATTCTGAAATTTTTTGCTTTTTCCTGCTCCTCTTAGCATGATAAACAAGATTCAAAGAGAGTGAGATGCCAGCTCCTTTCATTCAGTCAGTAGCTTCAATCATTTCTGGACGTTTTTCAATGGCAAAAATCAATGAATATTGTAAATGCACAAACAGTAATTTCTCCGCATTGCAAGGTGCAATTCTGAAATTTTTTGCTTTTTCCTGCTCCTCTTAGCATGATAAAGAAGATTCAAAGAGAGTGAGATGCCAGCTCGTTTCATTCAGTCAGTAGCTTCAAACATTTCTGGTATATGAATAGCATGATGTTTTTCAATGGCAAAAATCAATGAATATTGTAAATGCACAAACAGTAATTTCTCCGCCTTGCAAGGTGCAATTCTGAAATTTTTTGCTTTTTCCTGCTCCTCTTAGCATGATAAAGAAGATTCAAAGAGAGTGAGATGCCAGCACCTTTCATTCAGTCAGTAGCTTCAATCATTTCTGGACGTTTTTCAATGGCAAAAATCATTGAATATTGTAAATGCACAAACAGTAATTTCTCCGCATTGCAAGGTGCAATTCTGAAATTTTTTGCTTTTTCCTGCTCCTCTTAGCATGATAAAGAAGATTCAAAGAGAGTGAGATGCCAGCTCCTTTCATTCAGTCAGTAGCTTCAATCATTTCTGGTATATGAATAACATGATGTTTTTCAATGGCAAAAATCAATGAATATTGTAAATGCACAAACAGTAATTTCTCCGCATTGCAAGGTGCAATTCTGAAATTTTTTGCTTTTTCCTGCTCCTCTTAGCATGTTAAACAAGATTCAAAGAGAGTGAGATGCCAGCTCCTTTCATTCAGTCAGTAGCTTCAATCATTTCTGGATGTTTTTCAATGGCAAAAATCAATGAATATTGTAAATGCACAAACAGTAATTTCTCCGCATTGCAAGGTGCAATTCTGAAATTTTTTGCTTTTTCCTGCTCCTCTTAGCATGATAAAGAAGATTCAAAGAGAGTGAGATGCCAGCTCCTTTCATTCAGTCAGTAGCTTCAAACATTTCTGGTATATGAATAACATGATGTTTTTCAATGGCAAAAATCAATGAATATTGTAAATGCACAAACAGTAATTTCTCCGCATTGCAAGGTGCAATTCTGAAATTTTTTGCTTTTTCCTGCTCCCCTTAGCATGATAAACAAGATTCAAAGAGAGTGAGATGCCAGCTCCTTTCATTCAGTCAGTAGCTTCAATCATTTCTGGACGTTTTTCAATGGCAAAAATCAATGAATATTGTAAATGCACAAACAGTAATTTCTCCGCATTGCAAGGTGCAATTCTGAAATTTTTTGCTTTTTCCTGCTCCTCTTAGCATGATAAAGAAGATTCAAAGAGAGTGAGATGCCAGCTCCTTTCATTCAGTTAGTAGCTTCAAACATTTCTGGTATATGAATAACATGATGTTTTTCAATGGCAAAAATCAATGAATATTGTAAATGCACAAACAGTAATTTCTCCGCATTGCAAGGTGCAATTCTGAAATTTTTTGCTTTTTCCTGCTCCTCTTAGCATGATAAAGAAGATTCAAAGAGAGTGAGATGCCAGCTCCTTTCATTCAGTCAGTAGCTTCAATCATTTCTGGACGTTTTTCAATGGCAAAAATCATTGAATATTGTAAATGCACAAACAGTAATTTCTCCGCATTGCAAGGTGCAATTCTGAAATTTTTTGCTTTTTCCTGCTCCTCTTAGCATGATAAAGAAGATTCAAAGAGAGTGAGATGCCAGCTCCTTTCATTCAGTCAGTAGCTTCAATCATTTCTGGTATATGAATAACATGATGTTTTTCAATGGCAAAAATCAATGAATATTGTAAATGCACAAACAGTAATTTCTCCGCATTGCAAGGTGCAATTCTGAAATTTTTTGCTTTTTCCTGCTCCTCTTAGCATGATAAACAAGATTCAAAGAGAGTGAGATGCCAGCTCCTTTCATTCAGTCAGTAGCTTCAATCATTTCTGGATGTTTTTCAATGGCAAAAATCAATGAATATTGTAAATGCACAAACAGTAATTTCTCCGCATTGCAAGGTGCAATTCTGAAATTTTTTGCTTTTTCCTGCTCCTCTTAGCATGATAAAGAAGATTCAAAGAGAGTGAGATGCCAGCTCCTTTCATTCAGTCAGTAGCTTCAAACATTTCTGGTATATGAATAACATGATGTTTTTCAATGGCAAAAATCAATGAATATTGTAAATGCACAAACAGTAATTTCTCCGCATTGCAAGGTGCAATTCTGAAATTTTTTGCTTTTTCCTGCTCCTCTTAGCATGATAAACAAGATTCAAAGAGAGTGAGATGCCAGCTCCTTTCATTCAGTCAGTAGCTTCAATCATTTCTGGACGTTTTTCAATGGCAAAAATCAATGAATATTGTAAATGCACAAACAGTAATTTCTCCGCATTGCAAGGTGCAATTCTGAAATTTTTTGCTTTTTCCTGCTCCTCTTAGCATGATAAAGAAGATTCAAAGAGAGTGAGATGCCAGCTCCTTTCATTCAGTTAGTAGCTTCAAACATTTCTGGTATATGAATAACATGATGTTTTTCAATGGCAAAAATCAATGAATATTGTAAATGCACAAACAGTAATTTCTCCGCATTGCAAGGTGCAATTCTGAAATTTTTTGCTTTTTCCTGCTCCTCTTAGCATGATAAAGAAGATTCAAAGAGAGTGAGATGCCAGCTCCTTTCATTCAGTCAGTAGCTTCAAACATTTCTGGTATATGAATAACATGATGTTTTTCAATGGCAAAAATCAATGAATATTGTAAATGCACAAACAGTAATTTCTCCGCATTGGAAGGTGCAATTCTGAAATTTTTTGCTTTTTCCTGCTCCTCTTAGCATGATAAAGAAGATTCAAAGAGAGTGAGATGCCAGCTCCTTTCATTCAGTCAGTAGCTTCAATCATTTCTGGACGTTTTTCAATGGCAAAAATCATTGAATATTGTAAATGCACAAACAGTAATTTCTCCGCATTGCAAGGTGCAATTCTGAAATTTTTTGCTTTTTCCTGCTCCTCTTAGCATGATAAAGAAGATTCAAAGAGAGTGAGATGCCAGCTCCTTTCATTCAGTCAGTAGCTTCAATCATTTCTGGTATATGAATAACATGATGTTTTTCAATGGCAAAAATCAATGAATATTGTAAATGCACAAACAGTAATTTCTCTGCATTGCAAGGTGCAATTCTGAAATTTTTTGCTTTTTCCTGCTCCTCTTAGCATGATAAACAAGATTCAAAGAGAGTGAGATGCCAGCTCCTTTCATTCAGTCAGTAGCTTCAATCATTTCTGGACGTTTTTCAATGGCAAAAATCAATGAATATTGTAAATGCACAAACAGTAATTTCTCCGCATTGCAAGGTGCAATTCTGAAATTTTTTGCTTTTTCCTGCTCCTCTTAGCATGATAAAGAAGATTCAAAGAGAGTGAGATGCCAGCTCGTTTCATTCAGTCAGTAGCTTCAAACATTTCTGGTATATGAATAGCATGATGTTTTTCAATGGCAAAAATCAATGAATATTGTAAATGCACAAACAGTAATTTCTCCGCCTTGCAAGGTGCAATTCTGAAATTTTTTGCTTTTTCCTGCTCCTCTTAGCATGATAAAGAAGATTCAAAGAGAGTGAGATGCCAGCTCCTTTCATTCAGTCAGTAGCTTCAATCATTTCTGGACGTTTTTCAATGGCAAAAATCATTGAATATTGTAAATGCACAAACAGTAATTTCTCCGCATTGCAAGGTGCAATTCTGAAATTTTTTGCTTTTTCCTGCTCCTCTTAGCATGATAAAGAAGATTCAAAGAGAGTGAGATGCCAGCTCCTTTCATTCAGTCAGTAGCTTCAATCATTTCTGGTATATGAATAACATGATGTTTTTCAATGGCAAAAATCAATGAATATTGTAAATGCACAAACAGTAATTTCTCCGCATTGCAAGGTGCAATTCTGAAATTTTTTGCTTTTTCCTGCTCCTCTTAGCATGATAAACAAGATTCAAAGAGAGTGAGATGCCAGCTCCTTTCATTCAGTCAGTAGCTTCAATCATTTCTGGATGTTTTTCAATGGCAAAAATCAATGAATATTGTAAATGCACAAACAGTAATTTCTCCGCATTGCAAGGTGCAATTCTGAAATTTTTTGCTTTTTCCTGCTCCTCTTAGCATGATAAAGAAGATTCAAAGAGAGTGAGATGCCAGCTCCTTTCATTCAGTCAGTAGCTTCAAACATTTCTGGTATATGAATAACATGATGTTTTTCAATGGCAAAAATCAATGAATATTGTAAATGCACAAACAGTAATTTCTCCGCATTGCAAGGTGCAATTCTGAAATTTTTTGCTTTTTCCTGCTCCTCTTAGCATGATAAACAAGATTCAAAGAGAGTGAGATGCCAGCTCCTTTCATTCAGTCAGTAGCTTCAATCATTTCTGGACGTTTTTCAATGGCAAAAATCAATGAATATTGTAAATGCACAAACAGTAATTTCTCCGCATTGCAAGGTGCAATTCTGAAATTTTTTGCTTTTTCCTGCTCCTCTTAGCATGATAAAGAAGATTCAAAGAGAGTGAGATGCCAGCTCCTTTCATTCAGTTGGTAGCTTCAAACATTTCTGGTATATGAATAACATGATGTTTTTCAATGGCAAAAATCAATGAATATTGTAAATGCACAAACAGTAATTTCTCCGCATTGCAAGGTGCAATTCTGAAATTTTTTGCTTTTTCCTGCTCCTCTTAGCATGATAAAGAAGATTCAAAGAGAGTGAGATGCCAGCTCCTTTCATTCAGTCAGTAGCTTCAATCATTTCTGGACGTTTTTCAATGGCAAAAATCAATGAATATTGTAAATGCACAAACAGTAATTTCTCCGCATTGCAAGGTGCAATTCTGAAATTTTTTGCTTTTTCCTGCTCCTCTTAGCATGATAAACAAGATTCAAAGAGAGTGAGATGCCAGCTCCTTTCATTCAGTCAGTAGCTTCAATCATTTCTGGACGTTTTTCAATGGCAAAAATCAATGAATATTGTAAATGCACAAACAGTAATTTCTCCGCATTGCAAGGTGCAATTCTGAAATTTTTTGCTTTTTCCTGCTCCTCTTAGCATGATAAAGAAGATTCAAAGAGAGTGAGATGCCAGCTCCTTTCATTCAGTCAGTAGCTTCAATCATTTCTGGACGTTTTTCAATGGCAAAAATCAATGAATATTGTAAATGCACAAACAGTAATTTCTCCGCATTGCAAGGTGCAATTCTGAAATTTTTTGCTTTTTCCTGCTCCTCTTAGCATGATAAACAAGATTCAAAGAGAGTGAGATGCCAGCTCCTTTCATTCAGTCAGTAGCTTCAATCATTTCTGGACGTTTTTCAATGGCAAAAATCAATGAATATTGTAAATGCACAAACAGTAATTTCTTCCCATTGCAAGGTGCAATTCTGAAATTTTTTGCTTTTTCCTGCTCCTCTTAGCATGATAAAGAAGATTCCAAGAGAGTGAGATGCCAGCTCCTTTCATTCAGTCAGTAGCTTCAAACATTTCTGGTATATGAATAGCATGATGTTTTTCAATGGCAAAAATCAATGAATATTGTAAATGCACAAACAGTAATTTCTCCGCCTTGCAAGGTGCAATTCTGAAATTTTTTGCTTTTTCCTGCTCCTCTTAGCATGATAAAGAAGATTCAAAGAGAGTGAGATGCCAGCTCCTTTCATTCAGTCAGTAGCTTCAATCATTTCTGGACGTTTTTCAATGGCAAAAATCATTGAATATTGTAAATGCACAAACAGTAATTTCTCCGCATTGCAAGGTGCAATTCTGAAATTTTTTGCTTTTTCCTGCTCCTCTTAGCATGATAAAGAAGATTCAAAGAGAGTGAGATGCCAGCTCCTTTCATTCAGTCAGTAGCTTCAATCATTTCTGGTATATGAATAACATGTTTTTCAATGGCAAAAATCAATGAATATTGTAAATGCACAAACAGTAATTTCTCCGCATTGCAAGGTGCAATTCTGAAATTTTTTGCTTTTTCCTGCTCCTCTTAGCATGATAAACAAGATTCAAAGAGAGTGAGATGCCAGCTCCTTTCATTCACTCAGTAGCTTCAATCATTTCTGGACGTTTTTCAATGGCAAAAATCAATGAATATTGTAAATGCACAAACAGTAATTTCTCCGCATTGCAAGGTGCAATTCTGAAATTTTTTGCTTTTTCCTGCTCCTCTTAGCATGATAAACAAGATTCAAAGAGAGTGAGATGCCAGCTCCTTTCATTCAGTCAGTAGCTTCAATCATTTCTGGACGTTTTTCAATGGCAAAAATCAATGAATATTGTAAATGCACAAACAGTAATTTCTCCGCATTGCAAGGTGCAATTCTGAAATTTTTTGCTTTTTTGTGCTCCTCTTAGCATGATAAAGAAGACTCAAAGAGAGTGAGATGCCAGCTCCTTTCATTCAGTCAGTAGCTTCAATCATTTCTGGTATATGAATAACATGATGTTTTTCAATGGCAAAAATCAATGAATATTGTAAATGCACAAACAGTAATTTCTCCGCATTGCAAGGTGCAATTCTGAAATTTTTTGCTTTTTCCTGCTCCTCTTAGCATGATAAAGAAGATTCAAAGAGAGTGAGATGCCAGCTCCTTTCATTCAGTCAGTAGCTTCAAACATTTCTGGTATATGAATAACATGATGTTTTTCAATGGCAAAAATCAATGAATATTGTAAATGCACAAACAGTAATTTCTCCGCATTGCAAGGTGCAATTCTGAAATTTTTTGCTTTTTCCTGCTCCTCTTAGCATGATAAAGAAGATTCAAAGAGAGTGAGATGCCAGCTCCTTTCATTCAGTCAGTAGCTTCAATCATTTCTGGACGTTTTTCAATGGCAAAAATCATTGAATATTGTAAATGCACAAACAGTAATTTCTCCGCATTGCAAGGTGCAATTCTGAAATTTTTTGCTTTTTCCTGCTCCTCTTAGCATGATAAAGAAGATTCAAAGAGAGTGAGATGCCAGCTCCTTTCATTCAGTCAGTAGCTTCAATCATTTCTGGTATATGAATAACATGTTTTTCAATGGCAAAAATCAATGAATATTGTAAATGCACAAACAGTAATTTCTCCGCATTGCAAGGTGCAATTCTGAAATTTTTTGCTTT
The DNA here is from genome assembly GCF_046119375.1 of Phyllobates terribilis. Lineage (NCBI taxonomy): Eukaryota > Metazoa > Chordata > Amphibia > Anura > Dendrobatidae > Phyllobates > Phyllobates terribilis. Next base: position 8,964 of record NW_027366078.1, read on the forward strand.
TTCCTGCTCCTCTTAGCATGATAAACAAGATTCAAAGAGAGTGAGATGCCAGCTCCTTTCATTCACTCAGTAGCTTCAATCATTTCTGGACGTTTTTCAATGGCAAAAATCAATGAATATTGTAAATGCACAAACAGTAATTTCTCCGCATTGCAAGGTGCAATTCTGAAATTTTTTGCTTTTTACTGCTCCTCTTAGCATGATAAACAAGATTCAAAGAGAGTGAGATGCCAGCTCCTTTCATTCAGTCAGTAGCTTCAATCATTTCTGGACGTTTTTCAATGGCAAAAATCAATGAATATTGTAAATGCACAAACAGTAATTTCTCCGCATTGCAAGGTGCAATTCTGAAATTTTTTGCTTTTTTGTGCTCCTCTTAGCATGATAAAGAAGACTCAAAGAGAGTGAGATGCCAGCTCCTTTCATTCAGTCAGTAGCTTCAATCATTTCTGGTATATGAATAACATGATGTTTTTCAATGGCAAAAATCAATGAATATTGTAAATGCACAAACAGTAATTTCTCCGCATTGCAAGGTGCAATTCTGAAATTTTTTGCTTTTTCCTGCTCCTCTTAGCATGATAAAGAAGATTCAAAGAGAGTGAGATGCCAGCTCCTTTCATTCAGTCAGTAGCTTCAAACATTTCTGGTATATGAATAACATGATGTTTTTCAATGGCAAAAATCAATGAATATTGTAAATGCACAAACAGTAATTTCTCCGCATTGCAAGGTGCAATTCTGAAATTTTTTGCTTTTTCCTGCTCCTCTTAGCATGATAAAGAAGATTCAAAGAGAGTGAGATGCCAGCTCCTTTCATTCAGTCAGTAGCTTCAATCATTTCTGGACGTTTTTCAATGGCAAAAATCAATGAATATTGTAAATGCACAAACAGTAATTTCTCCGCATTGCAAGGTGCAATTCTGAAATTTTTTGCTTTTTCCTGCTCCTCTTAGCATGATAAACAAGATTCAAAGAGAGTGAGATGCCAGCTCCTTTCATTCAGTCAGTAGCTTCAATCATTTCTGGACGTTTTTCAATGGCAAAAATCAATGAATATTGTAAATGCACAAACAGTAATTTCTCCGCATTGCAAGGTGCAATTCTGAAATTTTTTGCTTTTTTGTGCTCCTCTTAGCATGATAAAGAAGACTCAAAGAGAGTGAGATGCCAGCTCCTTTCATTCAGTCAGTAGCTTCAAACATTTCTGGTATATGAATAACATGATGTTTTTCAATGGCAAAAATCAATGAATATTGTAAATGCACAAACAGTAATTTCTCCTCATTGCAAGGTGCAATTCTAAAATTTTTTGCTTTTTCCTGCTCCTCTTAGCATGATAAAGAAGATTCAAAGAGAGTGAGATGCCAGCTCCTTTCATTCAGTCAGTAGCTTCAAACATTTCTGGACGTTTTTCAATGGCAAAAATCAATGAATATTGTAAATGCACAAACAGTAATTTCTCCGCATTGCAAGGTGCAATTCTGAAATTTTTTGCTTTTTCCTGCTCCTCTTAGCATGATAAAGAAGATTCAAAGAGAGTGAGATGCCAGCTCCTTTCATTCAGTCAGTAGCTTCAATCATTTCTGGACGTTTTTCAATGGCAAAAATCAATGAATATTGTAAATGCACAAACAGTAATTTCTCCGCATTGCAAGGTGCAATTCTGAAATTTTTTGCTTTTTCCTGCTCCTCTTAGCATGATAAAGAAGATTCAAAGAGAGTGAGATGCCAGCTCCTTTCATTCAGTCAGTAGCTTCAAACATTTCTGGTATATGAATAACATGATGTTTTTCAATGGCAAAAATCAATGAATATTGTAAATGCACAAACAGTAATTTCTCCGCATTGGAAGGTGCAATTCTGAAATTTTCTGCTTTTTCCTGCTCCTCTTAGCATGATAAAGAAGATTCAAAGAGAGTGAGATGCCAGCTCCTTTCATTCAGTCAGTAGCTTCAATCATTTCTGGACGTTTTTCAATGGCAAAAATCATTGAATATTGTAAATGCACAAACAGTAATTTCTCCGCATTGCAAGGTGCAATTCTGAAATTTTTTGCTTTTTCCTGCTCCTCTTAGCATGATAAAGAAGATTCAAAGAGAGTGAGATGCCAGCTCCTTTCATTCAGTCAGTAGCTTCAATCATTTCTGGTATATGAATAACATGATGTTTTTCAATGGCAAAAATCAATGAATATTGTAAATGCACAAACAGTAATTTCTCCGCATTGCAAGGTGCAATTCTGAAATTTTTTGCTTTTTCCTGCTCCTCTTAGCATGATAAAGAAGATTCAAAGAGAGTGAGATGCCAGCTCCTTTCATTCAGTCAGTAGCTTCAATCATTTCTGGACGTTTTTCAATGGCAAAAATCAATGAATATTGTAAATGCACAAACAGTAATTTCTCCGCATTGCAAGGTGCAATTCTGAAATTTTTTGCTTTTTCCTGCTCCTCTTAGCATGATAAAGAAGATTCAAAGAGAGTGAGATGCCAGCTCCTTTCATTCAGTCAGTAGCTTCAATCATTTCTGGACGTTTTTCAATGGCAAAAATCAATGAATATTGTAAATGCACAAACAGTAATTTCTCCGCATTGCAAGGTGCAATTCTGAAATTTTTTGCTTTTTCCTGCTCCTCTTAGCATGATAAACAAGATTCAAAGAGAGTGAGATGCCAGCTCCTTTCATTCAGTCAGTAGCTTCAATCATTTCTGGACGTTTTTCAATGGCAAAAATCAATGAATATTGTAAATGCACAAACAGTAATTTCTTCCCATTGCAAGGTGCAATTCTGAAATTTTTTGCTTTTTCCTGCTCCTCTTAGCATGATAAAGAAGATTCAAAGAGAGTGAGATGCCAGCTCCTTTCATTCAGTCAGTAGCTTCAAACATTTCTGGTATATGAATAGCATGATGTTTTTCAATGGCAAAAATCAATGAATATTGTAAATGCACAAACAGTAATTTCTCCGCCTTGCAAGGTGCAATTCTGAAATTTTTTGCTTTTTCCTGCTCCTCTTAGCATGATAAAGAAGATTCAAAGAGAGTGAGATGCCAGCTCCTTTCATTCAGTCAGTAGCTTCAATCATTTCTGGACGTTTTTCAATGGCAAAAATCATTGAATATTGTAAATGCACAAACAGTAATTTCTCCGCATTGCAAGGTGCAATTCTGAAATTTTTTGCTTTTTCCTGCTCCTCTTAGCATGATAAAGAAGATTCAAAGAGAGTGAGATGCCAGCTCCTTTCATTCAGTCAGTAGCTTCAATCATTTCTGGTATATGAATAACATGTTTTTCAATGGCAAAAATCAATGAATATTGTAAATGCACAAACAGTAATTTCTCCGCATTGCAAGGTGCAATTCTGAAATTTTTTGCTTTTTCCTGCTCCTCTTAGCATGATAAACAAGATTCAAAGAGAGTGAGATGCCAGCTCCTTTCATTCAGTCAGTAGCTTCAATCATTTCTGGACGTTTTTCAATGGCAAAAATCAATGAATATTGTAAATGCACAAACAGTAATTTCTCCGCATTGCAAGGTGCAATTCTGAAATTTTTTGCTTTTTCCTGCTCCTCTTAGCATGATAAACAAGATTCAAAGAGAGTGAGATGCCAGCTCCTTTCATTCAGTCAGTAGCTTCAATCATTTCTGGACGTTTTTCAATGGCAAAAATCAATGAATATTGTAAATGCACAAACAGTAATTTCTCCGCATTGCAAGGTGCAATTCTGAAATTTTTTGCTTTTTTGTGCTCCTCTTAGCATGATAAAGAAGACTCAAAGAGAGTGAGATGCCAGCTCCTTTCATTCAGTCAGTAGCTTCAATCATTTCTGGTATATGAATAACATGATGTTTTTCAATGGCAAAAATCAATGAATATTGTAAATGCACAAACAGTAATTTCTCCGCATTGCAAGGTGCAATTCTGAAATTTTTTGCTTTTTCCTGCTCCTCTTAGCATGATAAAGAAGATTCAAAGAGAGTGAGATGCCAGCTCCTTTCATTCAGTCAGTAGCTTCAAACATTTCTGGTATATGAATAACATGATGTTTTTCAATGGCAAAAATCAATGAATATTGTAAATGCACAAACAGTAATTTCTCCGCATTGCAAGGTGCAATTCTGAAATTTTTTGCTTTTTCCTGCTCCTCTTAGCATGATAAAGAAGATTCAAAGAGAGTGAGATGCCAGCTCCTTTCATTCAGTCAGTAGCTTCAATCATTTCTGGACGTTTTTCAATGGCAAAAATCAATGAATATTGTAAATGCACAAACAGTAATTTCTCCGCATTGCAAGGTGCAATTCTGAAATTTTTTGCTTTTTTGTGCTCCTCTTAGCATGATAAAGAAGACTCAAAGAGAGTGAGATGCCAGCTCCTTTCATTCAGTCAGTAGCTTCAAACATTTCTGGTATATGAATAACATGATGTTTTTCAATGGCAAAAATCAATGAATATTGTAAATGCACAAACAGTAATTTCTCCTCATTGCAAGGTGCAATTCTAAAATTTTTTGCTTTTTCCTGCTCCTCTTAGCATGATAAAGAAGATTCAAAGAGAGTGAGATGCCAGCTCCTTTCATTCAGTCAGTAGCTTCAAACATTTCTGGACGTTTTTCAATGGCAAAAATCAATGAATATTGTAAATGCACAAACAGTAATTTCTCCGCATTGCAAGGTGCAATTCTGAAATTTTTTGCTTTTTCCTGCTCCTCTTAGCATGATAAAGAAGATTCAAAGAGAGTGAGATGCCAGCTCCTTTCATTCAGTCAGTAGCTTCAATCATTTCTGGACGTTTTTCAATGGCAAAAATCAATGAATATTGTAAATGCACAAACAGTAATTTCTCCGCATTGCAAGGTGCAATTCTGAAATTTTTCTTTTTCCTGCTCCTCTTAGCATGATAAAGAAGATTCAAAGAGAGTGAGATGCCAGCTCCTTTCATTCAGTCAGTAGCTTCAAACATTTCTGGTATATGAATAACATGATGTTTTTCAATGGCAAAAATCAATGAATATTGTAAATGCACAAACAGTAATTTCTCCGCATTGGAAGGTGCAATTCTGAAATTTTCTGCTTTTTCCTGCTCCTCTTAGCATGATAAAGAAGATTCAAAGAGAGTGAGATGCCAGCTCCTTTCATTCAGTCAGTAGCTTCAATCATTTCTGGACGTTTTTCAATGGCAAAAATCATTGAATATTGTAAATGCACAAACAGTAATTTCTCCGCATTGCAAGGTGCAATTCTGAAATTTTTTGCTTTTTCCTGCTCCTCTTAGCATGATAAAGAAGATTCAAAGAGAGTGAGATGCCAGCTCCTTTCATTCAGTCAGTAGCTTCAATCATTTCTGGTATATGAATAACATGATGTTTTTCAATGGCAAAAATCAATGAATATTGTAAATGCACAAACAGTAATTTCTCCGCATTGCAAGGTGCAATTCTGAAATTTTTTGCTTTTTCCTGCTCCTCTTAGCATGATAAAGAAGATTCAAAGAGAGTGAGATGCCAGCTCCTTTCATTCAGTCAGTAGCTTCAATCATTTCTGGACGTTTTTCAATGGCAAAAATCAATGAATATTGTAAATGCACAAACAGTAATTTCTCCGCATTGCAAGGTGCAATTCTGAAATTTTTTGCTTTTTCCTGCTCCTCTTAGCATGATAAAGAAGATTCAAAGAGAGTGAGATGCCAGCTCCTTTCATTCAGTCAGTAGCTTCAAACATTTCTGGTATATGAATAACATGATGTTTTTCAATGGCAAAAATCAATGAATATTGTAAATGCACAAACAGTAATTTCTCCGCATTGGAAGGTGCAATTCTGAAATTTTCTGCTTTTTCCTGCTCCTCTTAGCATGATAAAGAAGATTCAAAGAGAGTGAGATGCCAGCTCCTTTCATTCAGTCAGTAGCTTCAATCATTTCTGGACGTTTTTCAATGGCAAAAATCATTGAATATTGTAAATGCACAAACAGTAATTTCTCCGCATTGCAAGGTGCAATTCTGAAATTTTTTGCTTTTTCCTGCTCCTCTTAGCATGATAAAGAAGATTCAAAGAGAGTGAGATGCCAGCTCCTTTCATTCAGTCAGTAGCTTCAATCATTTCTGGACGTTTTTCAATGGCAAAAATCAATGAATATTGTAAATGCACAAACAGTAATTTCTCCGCATTGCAAGGTGCAATTCTGAAATTTTTTGCTTTTTCCTGCTCCTCTTAGCATGATAAACAAGATTCAAAGAGAGTGAGATGCCAGCTCCTTTCATTCAGTCAGTAGCTTCAATCATTTCTGGACGTTTTTCAATGGCAAAAATCAATGAATATTGTAAATGCACAAACAGTAATTTCTCCGCATTGCAAGGTGCAATTCTGAAATTTTTTGCTTTTTCCTGCTCCTCTTAGCATGATAAAGAAGATTCAAAGAGAGTGAGATGCCAGCTCCTTTCATTCAGTCAGTAGCTTCAATCATTTCTGGACGTTTTTCAATGGCAAAAATCAATGAATATTGTAAATGCACAAACAGTAATTTCTCCGCATTGCAAGGTGCAATTCTGAAATTTTTTGCTTTTTCCTGCTCCTCTTAGCATGATAAACAAGATTCAAAGAGAGTGAGATGCCAGCTCCTTTCATTCAGTCAGTAGCTTCAATCATTTCTGGACGTTTTTCAATGGCAAAAATCAATGAATATTGTAAATGCACAAACAGTAATTTCTCCGCATTGCAAGGTGCAATTCTGAAATTTTTTGCTTTTTCCTGCTCCTCTTAGCATGATAAAGAAGATTCAAAGAGAGTGAGATGCCAGCTCCTTTCATTCAGTCAGTAGCTTCAATCATTTCTGGTATATGAATAACATGATGTTTTTCAATGGCAAAAATCAATGAATATTGTAAATGCACAAACAGTAATTTCTCCGCATTGCAAGGTGCAATTCTGAAATTTTTTGCTTTTTCCTGCTCCTCTTAGCATGATAAAGAAGATTCAAAGAGAGTGAGATGCCAGCTCCTTTCATTCAGTCAGTAGCTTCAATCATTTCTGGATGTTTTTCAATGGCAAAAATCAATGAATATTGTAAATGCACAAACAGTAATTTCTCCGCATTGCAAGGTGCAATTCTGAAATTTTTTGCTTTTTCCTGCTCCTCTTAGCATGATAAACAAGATTCAAAGAGAGTGAGATGCCAGCTCCTTTCATTCAGTCAGTAGCTTCAATCATTTCTGGACGTTTTTCAATGGCAAAAATCAATGAATATTGTAAATGCACAAACAGTAATTTCTCCGCATTGCAAGGTGCAATTCTGAAATTTTTTGCTTTTTCCTGCTCCTCTTAGCATGATAAACAAGATTCAAAGAGAGTGAGATGCCAGCTCCTTTCATTCAGTCAGTAGCTTCAATCATTTCTGGACGTTTTTCAATGGCAAAAATCAATGAATATTGTAAATGCACAAACAGTAATTTCTCCGCATTGCAAGGTGCAATTCTGAAATTTTTTGCTTTTTCCTGCTCCTCTTAGCATGATAAAGAAGATTCAAAGAGAGTGAGATGCCAGCTCCTTTCATTCAGTCAGTAGCTTCAATCATTTCTGGTATATGAATAACATGATGTTTTTCAATGGCAAAAATCAATGAATATTGTAAATGCACAAACAGTAATTTCTCCGCATTGCAAGGTGCAATTCTGAAATTTTTTGCTTTTTCCTGCTCCTCTTAGCATGATAAACAAGATTCAAAGAGAGTGAGATGCCAGCTCCTTTCATTCAGTCAGTAGCTTCAATCATTTCTGGATGTTTTTCAATGGCAAAAATCAATGAATATTGTAAATGCACAAACAGTAATTTCTCCGCATTGCAAGGTGCAATTCTGAAATTTTTTGCTTTTTCCTGCTCCTCTTAGCATGATAAACAAGATTCAAAGAGAGTGAGATGCCAGCTCCTTTCATTCAGTCAGTAGCTTCAATCATTTCTGGACGTTTTTCAATGGCAAAAATCAATGAATATTGTAAATGCACAAACAGTAATTTCTCCGCATTGCAAGGTGCAATTCTGAAATTTTTTGCTTTTTCCTGCTCCTCTTAGCATGATAAAGAAGATTCAAAGAGAGTGAGATGCCAGCTCCTTTCATTCAGTTAGTAGCTTCAAACATTTCTGGTATATGAATAACATGATGTTTTTCAATGGCAAAAATCAATGAATATTGTAAATGCACAAACAGTAATTTCTCCGCATTGCAAGGTGCAATTCTGAAATTTTTTGCTTTTTCCTGCTCCTCTTAGCATGATAAAGAAGATTCAAAGAGAGTGAGATGCCAGCTCCTTTCATTCAGTCAGTAGCTTCAATCATTTCTGGACGTTTTTCAATGGCAAAAATCAATGAATATTGTAAATGCACAAACAGTAATTTCTCCGCATTGCAAGGTGCAATTCTGAAATTTTTTGCTTTTTCCTGCTCCTCTTAGCATGATAAACAAGATTCAAAGAGAGTGAGATGCCAGCTCCTTTCATTCAGTCAGTAGCTTCAATCATTTCTGGACGTTTTTCAATGGCAAAAATCAATGAATATTGTAAATGCACAAACAGTAATTTCTCCGCATTGCAAGGTGCAATTCTGAAATTTTTTGCTTTTTCCTGCTCCTCTTAGCATGATAAAGAAGATTCAAAGAGAGTGAGATGCCAGCTCCTTTCATTCAGTCAGTAGCTTCAATCATTTGAAATTTTTTGCTTTTTCCTGCTCCCTTAGCATGATAAAGAAGATTCAAAGAGAGTGAGATGCCAGCTCCTTTCATTCAGTCAGTAGCTTCAATCATTTCTGGACGTTTTTCAATGGCAAAAATCAATGAATATTGTAAATGCACAAACAGTAATTTATCCGCATTGCAAGGTGCAATTCTGAAATTTTTTCTGCTTTTCTGCTCCTCTTAGCATGATAAAGAAGATTCAAAGAGAGTGAGATGCCAGCTCCTTTCATTCAGTCAGTAGCTTCAATCATTTCTGGGCGTTTTTCAATGGCAAAAATCATTGAATATTGTAAATGCACAAACAGTAATTTCTCCGCATTGCAAGGTGCAATTCTGAAATTTTTTGCTTTTTTCCCCTGTCTCTTAGCATGATAAAGAAGATCAAAGAGAGTGAGATGCCAGCTCCTTTCATTCAGTCAGTAGCTTCAATCATTTTCTGGACTGTTTTTCAATGGCAAAAAATCAATGAATATTGTAATTGCACAAACAGTAATTTCTCCGCATTGCAAGGTGCAATTCTGAATTTTTTGCTTTTTCCTGCTCCTCTTAGCATGATAAAGAAGATTCAAAGAGAGTTGAGAGGCCAGCTCCTTTCATTCAGTCAGTAGCTTCAATCATTTCTGGACTGAAATTTTTTGCTTTTTCCCTGTCCTTTTAGCAATGATAAAGATCAAAGAGAGTGAGATGCGTCCTTCATTCAGCAGTAGCTTCAACATTTCTGGTATATGAATAACATGATTGTTTTTCAATGGCAAAATCAATGAATATTGTAAATGCACAAACATTAATTTCTCCGCATGGAAGGTGCAATTCTGAAATTTCTGCTTTTTCCTGCTCCTCTTAGCATGATAAAGAAGATCAAAGAGAGTGAGATGCCAGTCCCTTTCATTCAGTCAGTAGCTTCAATCATTTCTGGACGTTTTTCAATGGCAAAAATCATTGAATATTGTAAATGCACAAACAGTAATTTCTCCGCATTGCAAGGTGCAATTCTGAAATTTTTTGCTTTTTCCTGCTCCTCTTAGCATGATAAAGAAGATTCAAAGAGAGTGAGATGCCAGCTCCTTTCATTCAGTCAGTAGCTTCAATCATTTCTGGACGTTTTTCAATGGCAAAAATCAATGAATATTGTAAATGCACAAACAGTAATTTCTCCGCATTGCAAGGTGCAATTCTGAAATTTTTTGCTTTTTCCTGCTCCTCTTAGCATGATAAACAAGATTCAAAGAGAGTGAGATGCCAGCTCCTTTCATTCAGTCAGTAGCTTCAATCATTTCTGGACGTTTTTCAATGGCAAAAATCAATGAATATTGTAAATGCACAAACAGTAATTTCTCCGCATTGCAAGGTGCAATTCTGAAATTTTTTGCTTTTTCCTGCTCCTCTTAGCATGATAAAGAAGATTCAAAGAGAGTGAGATGCCAGCTCCTTTCATTCAGTCAGTAGCTTCAATCATTTCTGGACGTTTTTCAATGGCAAAAATCAATGAATATTGTAAATGCACAAACAGTAATTTCTCCGCATTGCAAGGTGCAATTCTGAAATTTTTTGCTTTTTCCTGCTCCTCTTAGCATGATAAACAAGATTCAAAGAGAGTGAGATGCCAGCTCCTTTCATTCAGTCAGTAGCTTCAATCATTTCTGGACGTTTTTCAATGGCAAAAATCAATGAATATTGTAAATGCACAAACAGTAATTTCTCCGCATTGCAAGGTGCAATTCTGAAATTTTTTGCTTTTTCCTGCTCCTCTTAGCATGATAAAGAAGATTCAAAGAGAGTGAGATGCCAGCTCCTTTCATTCAGTCAGTAGCTTCAATCATTTCTGGTATATGAATAACATGATGTTTTTCAATGGCAAAAATCAATGAATATTGTAAATGCACAAACAGTAATTTCTCCGCATTGCAAGGTGCAATTCTGAAATTTTTTGCTTTTTCCTGCTCCTCTTAGCATGATAAACAAGATTCAAAGAGAGTGAGATGCCAGCTCCTTTCATTCAGTCAGTAGCTTCAATCATTTCTGGATGTTTTTCAATGGCAAAAATCAATGAATATTGTAAATGCACAAACAGTAATTTCTCCGCATTGCAAGGTGCAATTCTGAAATTTTTTGCTTTTTCCTGCTCCTCTTAGCATGATAAAGAAGATTCAAAGAGAGTGAGATGCCAGCTCCTTTCATTCAGTCAGTAGCTTCAAACATTTCTGGTATATGAATAACATGATGTTTTTCAATGGCAAAAATCAATGAATATTGTAAATGCACAAACAGTAATTTCTCCGCATTGCAAGGTGCAATTCTGAAATTTTTTGCTTTTTCCTGCTCCTCTTAGCATGATAAACAAGATTCAAAGAGAGTGAGATGCCAGCTCCTTTCATTCAGTCAGTAGCTTCAATCATTTCTGGACGTTTTTCAATGGCAAAAATCAATGAATATTGTAAATGCACAAACAGTAATTTCTCCGCATTGCAAGGTGCAATTCTGAAATTTTTTGCTTTTTCCTGCTCCTCTTAGCATGATAAAGAAGATTCAAAGAGAGTGAGATGCCAGCTCCTTTCATTCAGTTAGTAGCTTCAAACATTTCTGGTATATGAATAACATGATGTTTTTCAATGGCAAAAATCAATGAATATTGTAAATGCACAAACAGTAATTTCTCCGCATTGCAAGGTGCAATTCTGAAATTTTTTGCTTTTTCCTGCTCCTCTTAGCATGATAAAGAAGATTCAAAGAGAGTGAGATGCCAGCTCCTTTCATTCAGTCAGTAGCTTCAATCATTTCTGGACGTTTTTCAATGGCAAAAATCAATGAATATTGTAAATGCACAAACAGTAATTTCTCCGCATTGCAAGGTGCAATTCTGAAATTTTTTGCTTTTTCCTGCTCCTCTTAGCATGATAAACAAGATTCAAAGAGAGTGAGATGCCAGCTCCTTTCATTCAGTCAGTAGCTTCAATCATTTCTGGACGTTTTTCAATGGCAAAAATCAATGAATATTGTAAATGCACAAACAGTAATTTCTCCGCATTGCAAGGTGCAATTCTGAAATTTTTTGCTTTTTCCTGCTCCTCTTAGCATGATAAAGAAGATTCAAAGAGAGTGAGATGCCAGCTCCTTTCATTCAGTCAGTAGCTTCAATCATTTCTGGACGTTTTTCAATGGCAAAAATCAATGAATATTGTAAATGCACAAACAGTAATTTCTCCGCATTGCAAGGTGCAATTCTGAAATTTTTTGCTTTTTCCTGCTCCTCTTAGCATGATAAACAAGATTCAAAGAGAGTGAGATGCCAGCTCCTTTCATTCAGTCAGTAGCTTCAATCATTTCTGGACGTTTTTCAATGGCAAAAATCAATGAATATTGTAAATGCACAAACAGTAATTTCTCCGCATTGCAAGGTGCAATTCTGAAATTTTTTGCTTTTTCCTGCTCCTCTTAGCATGATAAAGAAGATTCAAAGAGAGTGAGATGCCAGCTCCTTTCATTCAGTCAGTAGCTTCAAACATTTCTGGTATATGAATAGCATGATGTTTTTCAATGGCAAAAATCAATGAATATTGTAAATGCACAAACAGTAATTTCTCCGCCTTGCAAGGTGCAATTCTGAAATTTTTTGCTTTTTCCTGCTCCTCTTAGCATGATAAAGAAGATTCAAAGAGAGTGAGATGCCAGCTCCTTTCATTCAGTCAGTAGCTTCAATCATTTCTGGACGTTTTTCAATGGCAAAAATCATTGAATATTGTAAATGCACAAACAGTAATTTCTCCGCATTGCAAGGTGCAATTCTGAAATTTTTTGCTTTTTCCTGCTCCTCTTAGCATGATAAAGAAGATTCAAAGAGAGTGAGATGCCAGCTCCTTTCATTCAGTCAGTAGCTTCAATCATTTCTGGTATATGAATAACATGTTTTTCAATGGCAAAAATCAATGAATATTGTAAATGCACAAACAGTAATTTCTCCGCATTGCAAGGTGCAATTCTGAAATTTTTTGCTTTTTCCTGCTCCTCTTAGCATGATAAACAAGATTCAAAGAGAGTGAGATGCCAGCTCCTTTCATTCAGTCAGTAGCTTCAATCATTTCTGGATGTTTTTCAATGGCAAAAATCAATGAATATTGTAAATGCACAAACAGTAATTTCTCCGCATTGCAAGGTGCAATTCTGAAATTTTTTGCTTTTTCCTGTTCCTCTTAGCATGATAAAGAAGATTCAAAGAGAGTGAGATGCCAGCTCCTTTCATTCAGTCAGTAGCTTCAAACATTTCTGGTATATGAATAACATGATGTTTTTCAATGGCAAAAATCAATGAATATTGTAAATGCACAAACAGTAATTTCTCCGCATTGCAAGGTGCAATTCTGAAATTTTTTGCTTTTTCCTGCTCCTCTTAGCATGATAAAGAAGATTCAAAGAGAGTGAGATGCCAGCTCCTTTCATTCAGTCAGTAGCTTCAATCATTTCTGGACGTTTTTCAATGGCAAAAATCAATGAATATTGTAAATGCACAAACAGTAATTTCTCCGCATTGCAAGGTGCAATTCTGAAATTTTTTGCTTTTTCCTGCTCCTCTTAGCATGATAAAGAAGATTCAAAGAGAGTGAGATGCCAGCTCCTTTCATTCAGTCAGTAGCTTCAATCATTTCTGGTATATGAATAACATGTTTTTCAATGGCAAAAATCAATGAATATTGTAAATGCACAAACAGTAATTTCTCCGCATTGCAAGGTGCAATTCTGAAATTTTTTGCTTTTTCCTGCTCCTCTTAGCATGATAAACAAGATTCAAAGAGAGTGAGATGTCAGCTCCTTTCATTCAGTCAGTAGCTTCAATCATTTCTGGATGTTTTTCAATGGCAAAAATCAATGAATATTGTAAATGCACAAACAGTAATTTCTCCGCATTGCAAGGTGCAATTCTGAAATTTTTTGCTTTTTCCTGCTCCTCTTAGCATGATAAAGAAGATTCAAAGAGAGTGAGATGCCAGCTCCTTTCATTCAGTCAGTAGCTTCAAACATTTCTGGTATATGAATAACATGATGTTTTTCAATGGCAAAAATCAATGAATATTGTAAATGCACAAACAGTAATTTCTCCGCATTGCAAGGTGCAATTCTGAAATTTTTTGCTTTTTCCTACTCCTCTTAGCATGATAAACAAGATTCAAAGAGAGTGAGATGCCAGCTCCTTTCATTCAGTCAGTAGCTTCAATCATTTCTGGACGTTTTTCAATGGCAAAAATCAATGAATATTGTAAATGCACAAACAGTAATTTCTCCGCATTGCAAGGTGCAATTCTGAAATTTTTTGCTTTTTCCTGCTCCTCTTAGCATGATAAAGAAGATTCAAAGAGAGTGAGATGCCAGCTCCTTTCATTCAGTCAGTAGCTTCAAACATTTCTGGTATATGAATAACATGATGTTTTTCAATGGCAAAAATCAATGAATATTGTAAATGCACAAACAGTAATTTCTCCGCATTGCAAGGTGCAATTCTGAAATTTTTTGCTTTTTCCTGCTCCTCTTAGCATGATAAAGAAGATTCAAAGAGAGTGAGATGCCAGCTCCTTTCATTCAGTCAGTAGCTTCAATCATTTCTGGACGTTTTTCAATGGCAAAAATCAATGAATATTGTAAATGCACAAACAGTAATTTCTCCGCATTGCAAGGTGCAATTCTGAAATTTTTTGCTTTTTCCTGCTCCTCTTAGCATGATAAACAAGATTCAAAGAGAGTGAGATGCCAGCTCCTTTCATTCAGTCAGTAGCTTCAATCATTTCTGGACGTTTTTCAATGGCAAAAATCAATGAATATTGTAAATGCACAAACAGTAATTTCTCCGCATTGCAAGGTGCAATTCTGAAATTTTTTGCTTTTTCCTGCTCCTCTTAGCATGATAAAGAAGATTCAAAGAGAGTGAGATGCCAGCTCCTTTCATTCAGTCAGTAGCTTCAATCAATTCTGGTATATGAATAACATGATGTTTTTCAATGGCAAAAATCAATGAATATTGTAAATGCACAAACAGTAATTTCTCCGCATTGCAAGGTGCAATTCTGAAATTTTTTGCTTTTTCCTGCTCCTCTTAGCATGATAAACAAGATTCAAAGAGAGTGAGATGCCAGCTCCTTTCATTCAGTCAGTAGCTTCAATCATTTCCGGATGTTTTTCAATGGCAAAAATCAATGAATATTGTAAATGCACAAACAGTAATTTCTCCGCATTGCAAGGTGCAATTCTGAAATTTTTTGCTTTTTCCTGCTCCTCTTAGCATGATAAAGAAGATTCAAAGAGAGTGAGATGCCAGCTCCTTTCATTCAGTCAGTAGCTTCAAACATTTCTGGTATATGAATAACATGGTTTTTCAATGGCAAAAATCAATGAATATTGTAAATGCACAAACAGTAATTTCTCCGCATTGCAAGGTGCAATTCTGAAATTTTTTGCTTTTTCCTGCTCCTCTTAGCATGATAAAGAAGATTCAAAGAGAGTGAGATGCCAGCTCCTTTCATTCAGTCAGTAGCTTCAATCATTTCTGGACGTTTTTCAATGGCAAAAATCAATGAATATTGTAAATGCACAAACAGTAATTTCTCCGCATTGCAAGGTGCAATTCTGAAATTTTTTGCTTTTTCCTGCTCCTCTTAGCATGATAAAGAAGATTCAATGAGAGTGAGATGCCAGCTCCTTTCATTCAGTCAGTAGCTTCAAACATTTCTGGTATATGAATAACATGATGTTTTTCAATGGCAAAAATCAATGAATATTGTAAATGCACAAACAGTAATTTCTCCGCATTGCAAGGTGCAATTCTGAAATTTTTTGCTTTTTCCTGCTCCTCTTAGCATGATAAAGAAGATTCACAGAGAGTGAGATGCCAGCTCCTTTCATTCAGTCAGTAGCTTCAATCATTTCTGAACGTTTTTCAATGGCAAAAATCAATGAATATTGTAAATGCACAAACAGTAATTTCTCCGCATTGCAAGGTGCAATTCTGAAATTTTTTGCTTTTTCCTGCTCCTCTTAGCATGATAAACAAGATTCAAAGAGAGTGAGATGCCAGCTCCTTTCATTCAGTCAGTAGCTTCAATCATTTCTGGACGTTTTTCAATGGCAAAAATCAATGAATATTGTAAATGCACAAACAGTAATTTCTCCGCATTGCAAGGTGCAATTCTGAAATTTTTTGCTTTTTTCTGCTCCTCTTAGCATGATAAAGAAGACTCAAAGAGAGTGAGATGCCAGCTCCTTTCATTCAGTCAGTAGCTTCAAACATTTCTGGTATATGAATAACATGATGTTTTTCAATGGCAAAAATCAATGAATATTGTAAATGCACAAACAGTAATTTCTCCGCATTGCAAGGTGCAATTCTGAAATTTTTTGCTTTTTCCTGCTCCTCTTAGCATGATAAAGAAGATTCAAAGAGAGTGAGATGCCAGCTCCTTTCATTCAGTCAGTAGCTTCAATCATTTCTGGACGTTTTTCAATGGCAAAAATCAATGAATATTGTAAATGCACAAACAGTAATTTCTCCGCATTGCAAGGTGCAATTCTGAAATTTTTTGCTTTTTCCTGCTCCTCTTAGCATGATAAACAAGATTCAAAGAGAGTGAGATGCCAGCTCCTTTCATTCAGTCAGTAGCTTCAATCATTTCTGGACGTTTTTCAATGGCAAAAATCAATGAATATTGTAAATGCACAAACAGTAATTTCTCCGCATTGCAAGGTGCAATTCTGAAATTTTTTGCTTTTTCCTGCTCCTCTTAGCATGATAAAGAAGATTCAAAGAGAGTGAGATGCCAGCTCCTTTCATTCAGTCAGTAGCTTCAATCATTTCTGGACGTTTTTCAATGGCAAAAATCATTGAATATTGTAAATGCACAAACAGTAATTTCTCCGCATTGCAAGGTGCAATTCTGAAATTTTTTGCTTTTTCCTGCTCCTCTTAGCATGATAAAGAAGATTCAAAGAGAGTGAGATGCCAGCTCCTTTCATTCAGTCAGTAGCTTCAATCATTTCTGGTATATGAATAACATGATGTTTTTCAATGGCAAAAATCAATGAATATTGTAAATGCACAAACAGTAATTTCTCCGCATTGCAAGGTGCAATTCTGAAATTTTTTGCTTTTTCCTGCTCCTCTTAGCATGATAAAGAAGATTCAAAGAGAGTGAGATGCCAGCTCCTTTCATTCAGTCAGTAGCTTCAAACATTTCTGGACGTTTTTCAATAGCAAAAATCATTGAATATTGTAAATGCACAAACAGTAATTTCTCCGCATTGCAAGGTGCAATTCTGAAATTTTTTGCTTTTTCCTGCTCCTCTTAGCATGATAAAGAAGATTCAAAGAGAGTGAGATGCCAGCTCCTTTCATTCAGTCAGTAGCTTCAATCATTTCTGGTATATGAATAACATGATGTTTTTCAATGGCAAAAATCAATGAATATTGTAAATGCACAAACAGTAATTTCTCCGCATTGCAAGGTGCAATTCTGAAATTTTTTGCTTTTTCCTGCTCCTCTTAGCATGATAAAGAAGATTCAAAGAGAGTGAGATGCCAGCTCCTTTCATTCAGTCAGTAGCTTCAAACATTTCTGGTATATGAATAACATGATGTTTTTCAATGGCAAAAATCAATGAATATTGTAAATGCACAAACAGTAATTTCTCCGCATTGGAAGGTGCAATTCTGAAATTTTTTGCTTTTTCCTGCTCCTCTTAGCATGATAAAGAAGATTCAAAGAGAGTGAGATGCCAGCTCCTTTCATTCAGTCAGTAGCTTCAATCAATTCTGGACGTTTTTCAATGGCAAAAATCATTGAATATTGTAAATGCACAAACAGTAATTTCTCCGCATTGCAAGGTGCAATTCTGAAATTTTTTGCTTTTTCCTGCTCCTCTTAGCATGATAAAGAAGATTCAAAGAGAGTGAGATGCCAGCTCCTTTCATTCAGTCAGTAGCTTCAATCATTTCTGGTATATGAATAACATGATGTTTTTCAATGGCAAAAATCAATGAATATTGTAAATGCACAAACAGTAATTTCTCCGCATTGCAAGGTGCAATTCTGAAATTTTTTGCTTTTTCCTGCTCCTCTTAGCATGATAAAGAAGATTCAAAGAGAGTGAGATGCCAGCTCCTTTCATTCAGTCAGTAGCTTCAATCATTTCTGGACGTTTTTCAATGGCAAAAATCAATGAATATTGTAAATGCACAAACAGTAATTTCTCCGCATTGCAAGGTGCAATTCTGAAATTTTTTGCTTTTTCCTGCTCCTCTTAGCATTATAAACAAGATTCAAAGAGAGTGAGATGCCAGCTCCTTTCATTCAGTCAGTAGCTTCAATCATTTCTGGACGTTTTTCAATGGCAAAAATCAATGAATATTGTAAATGCACAAACAGTAATTTCTCCGCATTGCAAGGTGCAATTCTGAAATTTTTTGCTTTTTTCTGCTCCTCTTAGCATGATAAAGAAGACTCAAAGAGAGTGAGATGCCAGCTCCTTTCATTCAGTCAGTAGCTTCAAACATTTCTGGTATATGAATAACATGATGTTTTTCAATGGCAAAAATCAATGAATATTGTAAATGCACAAACAGTAATTTCTCCGCATTGCAAGGTGCAATTCTGAAATTTTTTGCTTTTTCCTGCTCCTCTTAGCATGATAAAGAAGATTCAAAGAGAGTGAGATGCCAGCTCCTTTCATTCAGTCAGTAGCTTCAATCATTTCAGGACGTTTTTCAATGGCAAAAATCAATGAATATTGTAAATGCACAAACAGTAATTTCTCCGCATTGCAAGGTGCAATTCTGAAATTTTTTGCTTTTTCCTGCTCCTCTTAGCATGATAAACAAGATTCAAAGAGAGTGAGATGCCAGCTCCTTTCATTCAGTCAGTAGCTTCAATCATTTCTGGACGTTTTTCAATGGCAAAAATCAATGAATATTGTAAATGCACAAACAGTAATTTCTCCGCATTGCAAGGTGCAATTCTGAAATTTTTTGCTTTTTCCTGCTCCTCTTAGCATGATAAAGAAGATTCAAAGAGAGTGAGATGCCAGCTCCTTTCATTCAGTCAGTAGCTTCAATCATTTCTGGACGTTTTTCAATGGCAAAAATCATTGAATATTGTAAATGCACAAACAGTAATTTCTCCGCATTGCAAGGTGCAATTCTGAAATTTTTTGCTTTTTCCTGCTCCTCTTAGCATGATAAAGAAGATTCAAAGAGAGTGAGATGCCAGCTCCTTTCATTCAGTCAGTAGCTTCAATCATTTCTGGTATATGAATAACGATGTTTTTCAATGGCAAAAATCAATGAATATTGTAAATGCACAAACAGTAATTTCTCCGCATTGCAAGGTGCAATTCTGAAATTTTTTGCTTTTTCCTGCTCCTCTTACCATGATAAACAAGATTCAAAGAGAGTGAGATGCCAGCTCCTTTCATTCAGTCAGTAGCTTCAATCATTTCTGGACGTTTTTCAATGGCAAAAATCATTGAATATTGTAAATGCACAAACAGTAATTTCTCCGCATTGCAAGGTGCAATTCTGAAATTTTTTGCTTTTTCCTGCTCCTCTTAGCATGATAAAGAAGATTCAAAGAGAGTGAGATGCCAGCTCCTTTCATTCAGTCAGTAGCTTCAATCATTTCTGGTATATGAATAACGATGTTTTTCAATGGCAAAAATCAATGAATATTGTAAATGCACAAACAGTAATTTCTCCGCATTGCAAGGTGCAATTCTGAAATTTTTTGCTTTTTCCTGCTCCTCTTAGCATGATAAAGAAGATTCAAAGAGAGTGAGATGCCAGCTCCTTTCATTCAGTCAGTAGCTTCAATCATTTCTGGACGTTTTTCAATGGCAAAAATCAATGAATATTGTAAATGCACAAACAGTAATTTCTCCGCATTGCAAGGTGCAATTCTGAAATTTTTTGCTTTTTCCTGCTCCTCTTAGCATGATAAACAAGATTCAAAGAGAGTGAGATGCCAGCTCCTTTCATTCAGTCAGTAGCTTCAATCATTTCTGGACGTTTTTCAATGGCAAAAATCAATGAATATTGTAAATGCACAAACAGTAATTTCTCCGCATTGCAAGGTGCAATTCTGAAATTTTTTGCTTTTTTCTGCTCCTCTTAGCATGATAAAGAAGACTCAAAGAGAGTGAGATGCCAGCTCCTTTCATTCAGTCAGTAGCTTCAAACATTTCTGGTATATGAATAACATGATGTTTTTCAATGGCAAAAATCAATGAATATTGTAAATGCACAAACAGTAATTTCTCCGCATTGCAAGGTGCAATTCTGAAATTTTTTGCTTTTTCCTGCTCCTCTTAGCATGATAAAGAAGATTCAAAGAGAGTGAGATGCCAGCTCCTTTCATTCAGTCAGTAGCTTCAATCATTTCTGGACGTTTTTCAATGGCAAAAATCAATGAATATTGTAAATGCACAAACAGTAATTTCTCCGCATTGCAAGGTGCAATTCTGAAATTTTTTGCTTTTTCCTGCTCCTCTTAGCATGATAAAGAAGATTCAAAGAGAGTGAGATGCCAGCTCCTTTCATTCAGTCAGTAGCTTCAATCATTTCTGGTATATGAATAACATGATGTTTTTCAATGGCAAAAATCAATGAATATTGTAAATGCACAAACAGTAATTTCTCCGCATTGCAAGGTGCAATTCTGAAATTTTTTGCTTTTTCCTGCTCCTCTTAGCATGATAAAGAAGATTCAAAGAGAGTGAGATAAACTTTTTGTGACCTACTTTCTTCCCCTCTCACGAAAATTTTCAATCATGCTTCCTCAATAAGCTCCTTCCCCTCAGAAATGCTGGAAGCCACCATTACCCTAATACCCAAGTCTAAGGATGAGAGAGATAATGTTAAAAATTATAGGCCCATTTCGCTAATTAACACTGATATTAAGATATATTCGAAAATTCTGGCCAATCGTTTATCGACTATTCTCCCATCTCTCATCAACGATGATCAGATTGGCTTCGTTGGTGGGAGGCAAGCAACTGATGGCTCTAGAAGACTTCTGAATATTATTAAGGTGATAAATACGGCGAAACTCCCAACTTCATTGCTTGCTTTAGACGCTGAAAAAGCTTTTGACAGGTTAAATTGGCTATACCTTAAACTCACCCTTATTAAATTCGGTTTTGATAACAAATTTCTCTCTTCAATTATGGCCCTCTATTCTAACCCCCAAGCAAAAATTTATGTTAACAATTATCTCTCAAATCCAATCCCTATCACAAATGGTACTAGACAGGGTTGCCCACTTTCCCCCCTTCTCTTTGTCCTGGCTATGGAGCCTTTGGCACAGAGGATTAGAGAAAACACTGACATTAGGGGGATTTCTACCCCATCTCGAGAATTTAAAATTGGCCTCTTTGCAGATGATGTTATGCTTTCCTTGCTGGACCCAGTAAATTCGGTTGCGGAAGTTTCGAAGGTTCTAGAACTATTCTCTCAGATTTCTTATTTTAAGATCAATAATGAGAAGTCTAAACTTTTAAACATTAATCTGGACCGTCAGACGAGAGAGGTTTTACACTCGAGATTTTCCTTCGGTTTGGCTAAACGCAATCTGACTTATTTGGGGATCAGTATTGGTAAAACTATTAACTCAACAATTTCTGACAACCTGGTTCTGATTGAGGATATCGTCCGTGGAGATTTGATGGAATTTTTGAAAAGAGATTTGTCATGGTGGGGTAGAGTCCTCTCTATTAAGATGTTTGTTCTACCCAAAATCTTGTATTTTTTCCGCAACTTACCTTTAACTATTTCTCACATCTTTATTCAAAAAATTCAAAATCAGATTAATTCCTATGTCTGGGATAATAAACGTGCGAGGATATCTGCAGATATATTGTACAAGAATAAGTGCAACGGAGGTCTGAGCCACCCTAATATTTCCGCTTACTATTTGGCAAACCTCATCAAACAGAGCAGTAATTGGTTTAATTCTGACAGTCCCCCAGCTTGGATGACTCTGGAGACCTTCTTAAATAATGGTTCTTCTCCCCGTGAATTGTTACTTAGGCATCTCTTTAAACAGTGCACTCATGATTCTTCCCATCCTATTTTCCAGGCGATTATTGACGCCTGGAAAAAAATCGCCAAAAGAAAGAAAAAGAGTCCCCTAAGAGATTCTGATAGGGATAAGTTTTCTTTTGTCAAAAATTTTCCAATTGGTTTTGTTGCTGATCTGTATAACTCTTCCATTCCAGATCAATGGGACAATAAAGGGTTAAGGAAAATTGGAGACTTCTATGAAGCTTCTGCCTTTATTCCTTTCCAAACTCTTAAAAAAAGATTCAACTTACCTTCCTCTGATTTCTTTTTATACTCTCATTTAAAGAGCATTATTCTGGAATTTATTTCTGGTAAACTTATTGTTTCTGAAACCTCGGTGAACCTGTTAAGCAACCCATCCCACAAAATTTTTTGGAGCCTGAGACACATATATAACAGCTTCAATAATGATCTTTCCTTCCAAAAACACCTCTACATGATACGCTGGGAAAAAGATCTAAAACTCAATTTCCAATCCGATCAATGGGAGAGTGCTGTTCTTTTTTCTCAGGCCTCTAATATATCTATGCCCTTACAAGAGGCTTACTTCAAAATTCTAACCAGATGGTATTACACTCCAATCAGGCTTCACCATATAAAGCCCAGCAACTCTCCCCTTTGTTGGAGGGAGTGCGGCCTTAGGGGAGATCTTTTACATCTCTTTTGGAGCTGCCCTAAAATCCGGAATCTATGGGCTCAGATCTCTTCTTTGGTAGATGACCTTTTAGGCAGACCTGTAGTATTGACCCCTCAAATGGCTTTACTATCCTTAGATCTTGAACCATATAAGTCGTTTGAAAGATCTTTGGTGATTCACTTATTTTCAGTGTGTAAGAACGCATTGGCTTTTTATTGGAGAAAGTCACATGTCCCCACTTTGGAGGACTTAGTTGATAAGATGAATCTCCATAGAATATTTGAACTAAGATTTGCCCTTATTAACAATAATTTACTTAAATTTTCTAGGAAGTGGGATATTTGGCTCACTAAATTCCCTCAACCCTCTCATAACGCTGGAACATCTTAATGTGTGTCGTGTTTAGCTCATTAATATGTTTAATTTTTGCTAATGATAGTAATGTGTGTTTAAAGTGTTCAAATTTCTGCATTATCGTATATACTATTTGACGAACAAATTTCTCCCATCTTTCCTGATTATCCATTCCTGTTTGTTCCCTTTCCCTTTCCCTTCCCTCAGAATTTTTCCCTTATTATGAATATTCTTTTGTCACTACTTTTATGCTACGTGTGTTATTCCCCTGTTAAATTGTTTATTAAAAATAAAAAAATATGGTAAAACAAAGAGAGTGAGATGCCAGCTCCTTTCATTCAGTCAGTAGCTTCAATCATTTCTGGACGTTTTTCAATGGCAAAAATCAATGAATATTGTAAATGCACAAACAGTAATTTCTCCGCATTGCAAGGTGCAATTCTGAATTTTATTGCTTTTTCCTGCTCCTCTTAGCATGATAAACAAGATTCAAAGAGAGTGAGATGAGAGCTCCTTTCATTCAGTCAGTAGCTTCAATCATTTCTGGATGTTTTTCAATGGCAAAAATCAATGAATATTGTAAATGCACAAACAGTAATTTCTCCGCATTGCAAGGTGCAATTCTGAAATTTTTTGCTTTTTCCTGCTCCTCTTAGCATGATAAAGAAGATTCAAAGAGAGTGAGATGCCAGCTCCTTTCATTCAGTCAGTAGCTTCAAACATTTCTGGTATATGAATAACATGATGTTTTTCAATGGCAAAAATCAATGAATATTGTAAATGCACAAACAGTAATTTCTCCGCATTGCAAGGTGCAATTCTGAAATTTTTTGCTTTTTCCTGCTCCTCTTAGCATGATAAAGAAGATTCAAAGAGAGTGAGATGCCAGCTCCTTTCATTCAGTCAGTAGCTTCAATCATTTCTGGACGTTTTTCAATGGCAAAAATCAATGAATATTGTAAATGCACAAACAGTAATTTCTCCGCATTGCAAGGTGCAATTCTGAAATTTTTTGCTTTTTCCTGCTCCTCTTAGCATGATAAACAAGATTCAAAGAGAGTGAGATGCCAGCTCCTTTCATTCAGTCAGTAGCTTCAATCATTTCTGGACGTTTTTCAATGGCAAAAATCAATGAATATTGTAAATGCACAAACAGTAATTTCTCCGCATTGCAAGGTGCAATTCTGAAATTTTTTGCTTTTTTGTGCTCCTCTTAGCATGATAAAGAAGACTCAAAGAGAGTGAGATGCCAGCTCCTTTCATTCAGTCAGTAGCTTCAAACATTTCTGGTATATGAATAACATGATGTTTTTCAATGGCAAAAATCAATGAATATTGTAAATGCACAAACAGTAATTTCTCCGCATTGCAAGGTGCAATTCTGAAATTTTTTGCTTTTTCCTGCTCCTCTTAGCATGATAAAGAAGATTCAAAGAGAGTGAGATGCTAGCTCCTTTCATTCAGTCAGTAGCTTCAATCATTTCTGGACGTTTTTCAATGGCAAAAATCAATGAATATTGTAAATGCACAAACAGTAATTTCTCCGCATTGCAAGGTGCAATTCTGAAATTTTTTGCTTTTTCCTGCTCCTCTTAGCATGATAAAGAAGATTCAAAGAGAGTGAGATGCCAGCTCCTTTCATTCAGTCAGTAGCTTCAATCATTTCTGGGATATGAATAACATGATGTTTTTCAATGGCAAAAATCAATGAATATTGTAAATGCACAAACAGTAATTTCTCCGCATTGCAAGGTGCAATTCTGAAATTTTTTGCTTTTTCCTGCTCCTCTTAGCATGATAAAGAAGATTCAAAGAGAGTGAGATGCCAGCTCCTTTCATTCAGTCAGTAGCTTCAATCATTTCTGGACGTTTTTCAATGGCAAAAATCAATGAATATTGTAAATGCACAAACAGTAATTTCTCCGCATTGCAAGGTGCAATTCTGAAATTTTTTGCTTTTTCCTGCTCCTCTTAGCATGATAAACAAGATTCAAAGAGAGTGAGATGCCAGCTCCTTTCATTCAGTCAGTAGCTTCAATCATTTCTGGACGTTTTTCAATGGCAAAAATCAATGAATATTGTAAATGCACAAACAGTAATTTCTCCGCATTGCAAGGTGCAATTCTGAAATTTTTTGCTTTTTCCTGCTCCTCTTAGCATGATAAAGAAGATTCAAAGAGAGTGAGATGCCAGCTCCTTTCATTCAGTCAGTAGCTTCAATCAATTCTGGTATATGAATAACATGATGTTTTTCAATGGCAAAAATCAATGAATATTGTAAATGCACAAACAGTAATTTCTCCGCATTGCAAGGTGCAATTCTGAAATTTTTTCCTTTTTCCTGCTCCTCTTAGCATGATAAAGAAGATTCAAAGAGAGTGAGATGCCAGCTCCTTTCATTCAGTCAGTAGCTTCAATCATTTCTGGATGTTTTTCAATGGCAAAAATCAATGAATATTGTAAATGCACAAACAGTAATTTCTCCGCATTGCAAGGTGCAATTCTGAAATTTTTTGCTTTTTCCTGCTCCTCTTAGCATGATAAAGAAGATTCAAAGAGAGTGAGATGCCAGCTCCTTTCATTCAGTCAGTAGCTTCAAACATTTCTGGTATATGAATAACATGGTTTTTCAATGGCAAAAATCAATGAATATTGTAAATGCACAAACAGTAATTTCTCCGCATTGCAAGGTGCAATTCTGAAATTTTTTGCTTTTTCCTGCTCCTCTTAGCATGATAAAGAAGATTCAAAGAGAGTGAGATGCCAGCTCCTTTCATTCAGTCAGTAGCTTCAATCATTTCTGGACGTTTTTCAATGGCAAAAATCAATGAATATTGTAAATGCACAAAAAGTAATTTCTCCGCATTGCAAGGTGCAATTCTGAAATTTTTTGCTTTTTCCTGCTCCTCTTAGCATGATAAAGAAGATTCAAAGAGAGTGAGATGCCAGCTCCTTTCATTCAGTCAGTAGCTTCAAACATTTCTGGTATATGAATAACATGATGTTTTTCAATGGCAAAAATCAATGAATATTGTAAATGCACAAACAGTAATTTCTCCGCATTGCAAGGTGCAATTCTGAAATTTTTTGCTTTTTCCTGCTCCTCTTAGCATGATAAAGAAGATTCACAGAGAGTGAGATGCCAGCTCCTTTCATTCAGTCAGTAGCTTCAATCATTTCTGGACGTTTTTCAATGGCAAAAATCAATGAATATTGTAAATGCACAAACAGTAATTTCTCCGCATTGCAAGGTGCAATTCTGAAATTTTTTGCTTTTTCCTGCTCCTCTTAGCATGATAAACAAGATTCAAAGAGAGTGAGATGCCAGCTCCTTTCATTCAGTCAGTAGCTTCAATCATTTCTGGACGTTTTTCAATGGCAAAAATCAATGAATATTGTAAATGCACAAACAGTAATTTCTCCGCATTGCAAGGTGCAATTCTGAAATTTTTTGCTTTTTTCTGCTCCTCTTAGCATGATAAAGAAGACTCAAAGAGAGTGAGATGCCAGCTCCTTTCATTCAGTCAGTAGCTTCAAACATTTCTGGTATATGAATAACATGATGTTTTTCAATGGCAAAAATCAATGAATATTGTAAATGCACAAACAGTAATTTCTCCGCATTGCAAGGTGCAATTCTGAAATTTTTTGCTTTTTCCTGCTCCTCTTAGCATGATAAAGAAGATTCAAAGAGAGTGAGATGCCAGCTCCTTTCATTCAGTCAGTAGCTTCAATCATTTCTGGACGTTTTTCAATGGCAAAAATCAATGAATATTGTAAATGCACAAACAGTAATTTCTCCGCATTGCAAGGTGCAATTCTGAAATTTTTTGCTTTTTTCTGCTCCTCTTAGCATGATAAAGAAGACTCAAAGAGAGTGAGATGCCAGCTCCTTTCATTCAGTCAGTAGCTTCAAACATTTCTGGTATATGAATAACATGATGTTTTTCAATGGCAAAAATCAATGAATATTGTAAATGCACAAACAGTAATTTCTCCGCATTGCAAGGTGCAATTCTGAAATTTTTTGCTTTTTCCTGCTCCTCTTAGCATGATAAAGAAGATTCAAAGAGAGTGAGATGCCAGCTCCTTTCATTCAGTCAGTAGCTTCAAACATTTCTGGACGTTTTTCAATAGCAAAAATCATTGAATATTGTAAATGCACAAACAGTAATTTCTCCGCATTGCAAGGTGCAATTCTGAAATTTTTTGCTTTTTCCTGCTCCTCTTAGCATGATAAAGAAGATTCAAAGAGAGTGAGATGCCAGCTCCTTTCATTCAGTCAGTAGCTTCAATCATTTCTGGTATATGAATAACATGATGTTTTTCAATGGCAAAAATCAATGAATATTGTAAATGCACAAACAGTAATTTCTCCGCATTGCAAGGTGCAATTCTGAAATTTTTTGCTTTTTCCTGCTCCTCTTAGCATGATAAAGAAGATTCAAAGAGAGTGAGATGCCAGCTCCTTTCATTCAGTCAGTAGCTTCAATCATTTCTGGTATATGAATAACATGATGTTTTTCAATGGCAAAAATCAATGAATATTGTAAATGCACAAACAGTAATTTCTCCGCATTGCAAGGTGCAATTCTGAAATTTTTTGCTTTTTCCTGCTCCTCTTAGCATGATAAAGAAGATTCAAAGAGAGTGAGATGCCAGCTCCTTTCATTCAGTCAGTAGCTTCAAACATTTCTGGACGTTTTTCAATAGCAAAAATCATTGAATATTGTAAATGCACAAACAGTAATTTCTCCGCATTGCAAGGTGCAATTCTGAAATTTTTTGCTTTTTCCTGCTCCTCTTAGCATGATAAAGAAGATTCAAAGAGAGTGAGATGCCAGCTCCTTTCATTCAGTCAGTAGCTTCAATCATTTCTGGTATATGAATAACATGATGTTTTTCAATGGCAAAAATCAATGAATATTGTAAATGCACAAACAGTAATTTCTCCGCATTGCAAGGTGCAATTCTGAAATTTTTTGCTTTTTCCTGCTCCTCTTAGCATGATAAAGAAGATTCAAAGAGAGTGAGATGCCAGCTCCTTTCATTCAGTCAGTAGCTTCAAACATTTCTGGTATATGAATAACATGATGTTTTTCAATGGCAAAAATCAATGAATATTGTAAATGCACAAACAGTAATTTCTCCGCATTGGAAGGTGCAATTCTGAAATTTTTTGCTTTTTCCTGCTCCTCTTAGCATGATAAAGAAGATTCAAAGAGAGTGAGATGCCAGCTCCTTTCATTCAGTCAGTAGCTTCAATCATTTCTGGACGTTTTTCAATGGCAAAAATCATTGAATATTGTAAATGCACAAACAGTAATTTCTCCGCATTGCAAGGTGCAATTCTGAAATTTTTTGCTTTTTCCTGCTCCTCTTAGCATGATAAAGAAGATTCAAAGAGAGTGAGATGCCAGCTCCTTTCATTCAGTCAGTAGCTTCAATCATTTCTGGTATATGAATAACATGATGTTTTTCAATGGCAAAAATCAATGAATATTGTAAATGCACAAACAGTAATTTCTCCGCATTGCAAGGTGCAATTCTGAAATTTTTTGCTTTTTCCTGCTCCTCTTAGCATGATAAAGAAGATTCAAAGAGAGTGAGATGCCAGCTCCTTTCATTCAGTCAGTAGCTTCAATCATTTCTGGACGTTTTTCAATGGCAAAAATCAATGAATATTGTAAATGCACAAACAGTAATTTCACCGCATTGCAAGGTGCAATTCTGAAATTTTTTGCTTTTTCCTGCTCCTCTTAGCATGATAAACAAGATTCAAAGAGAGTGAGATGCCAGCTCCTTTCATTCAGTCAGTAGCTTCAATCATTTCTGGACGTTTTTCAATGGCAAAAATCAATGAATATTGTAAATGCACAAACAGTAATTTCTCCGCATTGCAAGGTGCAATTCTGAAATTTTTTGCTTTTTCCTGCTCCTCTTAGCATGATAAAGAAGATTCAAAGAGAGTGAGATGCCAGCTCCTTTCATTCAGTCAGTAGCTTCAAACATTTCTGGTATATGAATAGCATGATGTTTTTCAATGGCAAAAATCAATGAATATTGTAAATGCACAAACAGTAATTTCTCCGCATTGCAAGGTGCAATTCTGAAATTTTTTGCTTTTTCCTGCTCCTCTTAGCATGATAAAGAAGATTCAAAGAGAGTGAGATGCCAGCTCCTTTCATTCAGTCAGTAGCTTCAATTATTTCTGGACGTTTTTCAATGGCAAAAATCATTGAATATTGTAAATGCACAAACAGTAATTTCTCCGCATTGCAAGGTGCAATTCTGAAATTTTTTGCTTTTTCCTGCTCCTCTTAGCATGATAAAGAAGATTCAAAGAGAGTGAGATGCCAGCTCCTTTCATTCAGTCAGTAGCTTCAATCATTTCTGGTATATGAATAACGATGTTTTTCAATGGCAAAAATCAATGAATATTGTAAATGCACAAACAGTAATTTCTCCGCATTGCAAGGTGCAATTCTGAAATTTTTTGCTTTTTCCTGCTCCTCTTAGCATGATAAACAAGATTCAAAGAGAGTGAGATGAGAGCTCCGTTCATTCAGTCAGTAGCTTCAATCATTTCTGGATGTTTTTCAATGGCAAAAATCAATGAATATTGTAAATGCACAAACAGTAATTTCTCCGCATTGCAAGGTGCAATTCTGAAATTTTTTGCTTTTTCCTGCTCCTCTTAGCATGATAAAGAAGATTCAAAGAGAGTGAGATGCCAGCTCCTTTCATTCAGTCAGTAGCTTCAAACATTTCTGGTATATGAATAACATGATGTTTTTCAATGGCAAAAATCAATGAATATTGTAAATGCACAAACAGTAATTTCTCCGCATTGCAAGGTGCAATTCTGAAATTTTTTGCTTTTTCCTGCTCCTCTTAGCATGATAAAGAAGATTCAAAGAGAGTGAGATGCCAGCTCCTTTCATTCAGTCAGTAGCTTCAATCATTTCTGGTATATGAATAACATGATGTTTTTCAATTGCAAAAATCAATGAATATTGTAAATGCACAAACAGTAATTTCTCCGCATTGCAAGGTGCAATTCTGAAATTTTTTGCTTTTTCCTGCTCCTCTTAGCATGATAAACAAGATTCAAAGAGAGTGAGATGCCAGCTCCTTTCATTCAGTCAGTAGCTTCAATCATTTCTGGACGTTTTTCAATGGCAAAAATCATTGAATATTGTAAATGCACAAACAGTAATTTCTCCGCATTGCAAGGTGCAATTCTGAAATTTTTTGCTTTTTCCTGCTCCTCTTAGCATGATAAAGAAGATTCAAAGAGAGTGAGATGCCAGCTCCTTTCATTCAGTCAGTAGCTTCAATCATTTCTGGTATATGAATAACGATGTTTTTCAATGGCAAAAATCAATGAATATTGTAAATGCACAAACAGTAATTTCTCCGCATTGCAAGGTGCAATTCTGAAATTTTTTGCTTTTTCCTGCTCCTCTTAGCATGATAAAGAAGATTCAAAGAGAGTGAGATGCCAGCTCCTTTCATTCAGTCAGTAGCTTCAATCATTTCTGGACGTTTTTCAATGGCAAAAACAATAAATATTGTAAATGCACAAACAGTAATTTCTCCGCATTGCAAGGTGCAATTCTGAAATTTTTTGCTTTTTCCTGCTCCTCTTAGCATGATAAACAAGATGCAAAGAGAGTGAGATGCCAGCTCCTTTCATTGTCAGTAGCTTCAATCATTTCTGGACGTTTTTCAATGGCAAAAATCAATGAATATTGTAAATGCACAAACAGTAATTTCTCCGCATTGCAAGGTGCAATTCTGAAATTTTTTGCTTTTTTCTGCTCCTCTTAGCATGATAAAGAAGACTCAAAGAGACTGAGATGCCAGCTCCTTTCATTCAGTCAGTAGCTTCAAACATTTCTGGTATATGAATAGCATGATGTTTTTCAATGGCAAAAATCAATGAATATTGTAAATGCACAAACAGTAATTTCTCCGCACTGCAAGGTGCAATTCTGAAATTTTTTGCTTTTTCCTGCTCCTCTTAGCATGATAAAGAAGATTCAAAGAGAGTGAGATGCCAGCTCCTTTCATTCAGTCAGTAGCTTCAATCATTTCTGGACGTTTTTCAATGGCAAAAATCAATGAATATTGTAAATGCACAAACAGTAATTTCTCCGCATTGCAAGGTGCAATTCTGAAATTTTTTGCTTTTTCCTGCTCCTCTTAGCATGATAAAGAAGATTCAAAGAGAGTGAGATGCCAGCTCCTTTCATTCAGTCAGTAGCTTCAATCATTTCTGGTATATGAATAACATGATGTTTTTCAATGGCAAAAATCAATGAATATTGTAAATGCACAAACAGTAATTTCTCCGCATTGCAAGGTGCAATTCTGAAATTTTTTGCTTTTTCCTGCTCCTCTTAGCATGATAAAGAAGATTCAAAGAGAGTGAGATGCCAGCTCCTTTCATTCAGTCAGTAGCTTCAATCATTTCTGGACGTTTTTCAATGGCAAAAATCAATGAATATTGTAAATGCACAAACAGTATTTTCTCCGCATTGCAAGGTGCAATTCTGAATTTTATTGCTTTTTCCTGCTCCTCTTAGCATGATAAACAAGATTCAAAGAGAGTGAGATGAGAGCTCCTTTCATTCAGTCAGTAGCTTCAATCATTTCTGGATGTTTTTCAATGGCAAAAATCAATGAATATTGTAAATGCACAAACAGTAATTTCTCCGCATTGCAAGGTGCAATTCTGAAATTTTTTGCTTTTTCCTGCTCCTCTTAGCATGATAAAGAAGATTCAAAGAGAGTGAGATGCCAGCTCCTTTCATTCAGTCAGTAGCTTCAAACATTTCTGGTATATGAATAACATGATGTTTTTCAATGGCAAAAATCAATGAATATTGTAAATGCACAAACAGTAATTTCTCCGCATTGCAAGGTGCAATTCTGAAATTTTTTGCTTTTTCCTGCTCCTCTTAGCATGATAAAGAAGATTCAAAGAGAGTGAGATGCCAGCTCCTTTCATTCAGTCAGTAGCTTCAATCATTTCTGGACGTTTTTCAATGGCAAAAATCAATGAATATTGTAAATGCACAAACAGTAATTTCTCCGCATTGCAAGGTGCAATTCTGAAATTTTTTGCTTTTTCCTGCTCCTCTTAGCATGATAAACAAGATTCAAAGAGAGTGAGATGCCAGCTCCTTTCATTCAGTCAGTAGCTTCAATCATTTCTGGACGTTTTTCAATGGCAAAAATCAGTGAATATTGTAAATGCACAAACAGTAATTTCTCCGCATTGCAAGGTGCAATTCTGAAATTTTTTGCTTTTTTGTGCTCCTCTTAGCATGATAAAGAAGACTCAAAGAGAGTGAGATGCCAGCTCCTTTCATTCAGTCAGTAGCTTCAAACATTTCTGGAATATGAATAACATGATGTTTTTCAATGGCAAAAATCAATGAATATTGTAAATGCACAAACAGTAATTTCTCCGCATTGCAAGGTGCAATTCTGAAATTTTTTGCTTTTTCCTGCTCCTCTTAGCATGATAAAGAAGATTCAAAGAGAGTGAGATGCCAGCTCCTTTCATTCAGTCAGTAGCTTCAATCATTTCTGGACGTTTTTCAATGGCAAAAATCAATGAATATTGTAAATGCACAAACAGTAATTTCTCCGCATTGCAAGGTGCAATTCTGAAATTTTTTGCTTTTTCCTGCTCCTCTTAGCATGATAAAGAAGATTCAAAGAGAGTGAGATGCCAGCTCCTTTCATTCAGTCAGTAGCTTCAATCATTTCTGGTATATGAATAACATGATGTTTTTCAATGGCAAAAATCAATGAATATTGTAAATGCACAAACAGTAATTTCTCCGCATTGCAAGGTGCAATTCTGAAATTTTTTGCTTTTTCCTGCTCCTCTTAGCATGATAAAGAAGATTCAAAGAGAGTGAGATGCCAGCTCCTTTCATTCAGTCAGTAGCTTCAATCATTTCTGGACGTTTTTCAATGGCAAAAATCAATGAATATTGTAAATGCACAAACAGTAATTTCTCCGCATTGCAAGGTGCAATTCTGAATTTTTTTGCTTTTTCCTGCTCCTCTTAGCATGATAAACAAGATTCAAAGAGAGTGAGATGAGAGCTCCTTTCATTCAGTCAGTAGCTTCAATCATTTCTGGATGTTTTTCAATGGCAAAAATCAATGAATATTGTAAATGCACAAACAGTAATTTCTCCGCATTGCAAGGTGCAATTCTGAAATTTTTTGCTTTTTCCTGCTCCTCTTAGCATGATAAAGAAGATTCAAAGAGAGTGAGATGCCAGCTCCTTTCATTCAGTCAGTAGCTTCAAACATTTCTGGTATATGAATAACATGATGTTTTTCAATGGCAAAAATCAATGAATATTGTAAATGCACAAACAGTAATTTCTCCGCATTGCAAGGTGCAATTCTGAAATTTTTTGCTTTTTCCTGCTCCTCTTAGCATGATAAAGAAGATTCAAAGAGAGTGAGATGCCAGCTCCTTTCATTCAGTCAGTAGCTTCAATCATTTCTGGACGTTTTTCAATGGCAAAAATCAATGAATATTGTAAATGCACAAACAGTAATTTCTCCGCATTGCAAGGTGCAATTCTGAAATTTTTTGCTTTTTCCTGCTCCTCTTAGCATGATAAACAAGATTCAAAGAGAGTGAGATGCCAGCTCCTTTCATTCAGTCAGTAGCTTCAATCATTTCTGGACGTTTTTCAATGGCAAAAATCAGTGAATATTGTAAATGCACAAACAGTAATTTCTCCGCATTGCAAGGTGCAATTCTGAAATTTTTTGCTTTTTTGTGCTCCTCTTAGCATGATAAAGAAGACTCAAAGAGAGTGAGATGCCAGCTCCTTTCATTCAGTCAGTAGCTTCAAACATTTCTGGTATATGAATAACATGATGTTTTTCAATGGCAAAAATCAATGAATATTGTAAATGCACAAACAGTAATTTCTCCGCATTGCAAGGTGCAATTCTGAAATTTTTTGCTTTTTCCTGCTCCTCTTAGCATGATAAAGAAGATTCAAAGAGAGTGAGATGCCAGCTCCTTTCATTCAGTCAGTAGCTTCAATCATTTCTGGACGTTTTTCAATGGCAAAAATCAATGAATATTGTAAATGCACAAACAGTAATTTCTCCGCATTGCAAGGTGCAATTCTGAAATTTTTTGCTTTTTCCTGCTCCTCTTAGCATGATAAAGAAGATTCAAAGAGAGTGAGATGCCAGCTCCTTTCATTCAGTCAGTAGCTTCAATCATTTCTGGTATATGAATAACATGATGTTTTTCAATGGCAAAAATCAATGAATATTGTAAATGCACAAACAGTAATTTCTCCGCATTGCAAGGTGCAATTCTGAAATTTTTTGCTTTTTCCTGCTCCTCTTAGCATGATAAAGAAGATTCAAAGAGAGTGAGATGCCAGCTCCTTTCATTCAGTCAGTAGCTTCAATCATTTCTGGACGTTTTTCAATGGCAAAAATCAATGAATATTGTAAATGCACAAACAGTAATTTCTCCGCATTGCAAGGTGCAATTCTGAATTTTTTTGCTTTTTCCTGCTCCTCTTAGCATGATAAACAAGATTCAAAGAGAGTGAGATGAGAGCTCCTTTCATTCAGTCAGTAGCTTCAATCATTTCTGGATGTTTTTCAATGGCAAAAATCAATGAATATTGTAAATGCACAAACAGTAATTTCTCCGCATTGCAAGGTGCAATTCTGAAATTTTTTGCTTTTTCCTGCTCCTCTTAGCATGATAAAGAAGATTCAAAGAGAGTGAGATGCCAGCTCCTTTCATTCAGTCAGTAGCTTCAAACATTTCTGGTATATGAATAACATGATGTTTTTCAATGGCAAAAATCAATGAATATTGTAAATGCACAAACAGTAATTTCTCCGCATTGCAAGGTGCAATTCTGAAATTTTTTGCTTTTTCCTGCTCCTCTTAGCATGATAAAGAAGATTCAAAGAGAGTGAGATGCCAGCTCCTTTCATTCAGTCAGTAGCTTCAATCATTTCTGGACGTTTTTCAATGGCAAAAATCAATGAATATTGTAAATGCACAAACAGTAATTTCTCCGCATTGCAAGGTGCAATTCTGAAATTTTTTGCTTTTTCCTGCTCCTCTTAGCATGATAAACAAGATTCAAAGAGAGTGAGATGCCAGCTCCTTTCATTCAGTCAGTAGCTTCAATCATTTCTGGACGTTTTTCAATGGCAAAAATCAATGAATATTGTAAATGCACAAACAGTAATTTCTCCGCATTGCAAGGTGCAATTCTGAAATTTTTTGCTTTTTTCTGCTCCTCTTAGCATGATAAAGAAGACTCAAAGAGAGTGAGATGCCAGCTCCTTTCATTCAGTCAGTAGCTTCAATCATTTCTCTTATATGAATAACATGATGTTTTTCAAAGGCAAAAATCAATGAATATTGTAAATGCACAAACAGTAATTTCTCCGCATTGCAAGGTGCAATTCTGAAATTTTTTGCTTTTTCCTGCTCCTCTTAGCATGATAAAGAAGATTCAAAGAGAGTGAGATGCCAGCTCCTTTCATTCAGTCAGTAGCTTCAATCATTTCTGGACTTTTTTCAATGGCAAAAATCAATGAATATTGTAAATGCACAAACAGTAATTTCTCCGCATTGCAAGGTGCAATTCTGAAATTTTTTGCTTTTTCCTGCTCCTCTTAGCATGATAAACAAGATTCAAAGAGAGTGAGATGCCAGCTCCTTTCATTCAGTCAGTAGCTTCAATAATTTCTGGACGTTTTTCAATGGCAAAAATCAATGAATATTTTAAATGCACAAACAGTAATTTCTCCGCATTGCAAGGTGCAATTCTGAAATTTTTTGCTTTTTCCTGCTCCTCTTAGCATGATAAAGAAGATTCAAAGAGAGTGAGATGCCAGCTCCTTTCATTCAGTCAGTAGCTTCAATCATTTCTGGACGTTTTTCAATGGCAAAAATCAATGAATATTGTAAATGCACAAACAGTAATTTCTCCGCATTGCAAGGTGCAATTCTGAAATTTTTTGCTTTTTTCTGCTCCTCTTAGCATGATAAAGAAGACTCAAAGAGAGTGAGATGCCAGCTCCTTTCATTCAGTCAGTAGCTTCAATCATTTCTCTTATATGAATAACATGATGTTTTTCAAAGGCAAAAATCAATGAATATTGTAAATGCACAAACAGTAATTTCTCCGCATTGCAAGGTGCAATTCTGAAATTTTTTGCTTTTTCCTGCTCCTCTTAGCATGATAAAGAAGATTCAAAGAGAGTGAGATGCCAGCTCCTTTCATTCAGTCAGTAGCTTCAATCATTTCTGGACTTTTTTCAATGGCAAAAATCAATGAATATTGTAAATGCACAAACAGTAATTTCTCCGCATTGCAAGGTGCAATTCTGAAATTTTTTGCTTTTTCCTGCTCCTCTTAGCATGATAAACAAGATTCAAAGAGAGTGAGATGCCAGCTCCTTTCATTCAGTCAGTAGCTTCAATAATTTCTGGACGTTTTTCAATGGCAAAAATCAATGAATATTTTAAATGCACAAACAGTAATTTCTCCGCATTGCAAGGTGCAATTCTGAAATTTTTTGCTTTTTCCTGCTCCTCTTAGCATGATAAAGAAGATTCAAAGAGAGTGAGATGCCAGCTCCTTTCATTCAGTCAGTAGCTTCAAACATTTCTGGTATATGAATAACATGATGTTTTTCAATGGCAAAAATCAATGAATATTGTAAATGCACAAACAGTAATTTCTCCGCATTGCAAGGTGCAATTCTGAAATTTTTTGCTTTTTCCTGCTCCTCTTAGCATGATAAAGAAGATTCAAAGAGAGTGAGATGCCAGCTCCTTTCATTCAGTCAGTAGCTTCAATCATTTCTGGACGTTTTTCAATGGCAAAAATCATTGAATATTGTAAATGCACAAACAGTAATTTCTCCGCATTGCAAGGTGCAATTCTGAAATTTTTTGCTTTTTCCTGCTCCTCTTAGCATGATAAAGAAGATTCAAAGAGAGTGAGATGCCAGCTCCTTTCATTCAGTCAGTAGCTTCAATCATTTCTGGAATATGAATAACATGATGTTTTTCAATGGCAAAAATCAATGAATATTGTAAATGCACAAACAGTAATTTCTCCGCATTGCAAGGTGCAATTCTGAAATTTTTTGCTTTTTCCTGCTCCTCTTAGCATGATAAAGAAGATTCAAAGAGAGTGAGATGCCAGCTCCTTTCATTCAGTCAGTAGCTTCAATCATTTCTGGACGTTTTTCAATGGCAAAAATCATTGAATATTGTAAATGCACAAACAGTAATTTCTCCGCATTGCAAGGTGCAATTCTGAAATTTTTTGCTTTTTCCTGCTCCTCTTAGCATGATAAAGAAGATTCAAAGAGAGTGAGATGCCAGCTCCTTTCATTCAGTCAGTAGCTTCAATCATTTCTGGTATATGAATAACATGATGTTTTTCAATGGCAAAAATCAATGAATATTGTAAATGCACAAACAGTAATTTCTCCGCATTGCAAGGTGCAATTCTGAAATTTTTTGCTTTTTCCTGCTCCTCTTAGCATGATAAAGAAGATTCAAAGAGAGTGAGATGCCAGCTCCTTTCATTCAGTCAGTAGCTTCAATCATTTCTGGACGTTTTTCAATGGCAAAAATCATTGAATATTGTAAATGCACAAACAGTAATTTCTCCGCATTGCAAGGTGCAATTCTGAAATTTTTTGCTTTTTCCTGCTCCTCTTAGCATGATAAAGAAGATTCAAAGAGAGTGAGATGCCAGCTCCTTTCATTCAGTCAGTAGCTTCAATCATTTCTGGTATATGAATAACATGATGTTTTTCAATGGCAAAAATCAATGAATATTGTAAAAGCACAAACAGTAATTTCTCCGCATTGCAAGGTGCAATTCTGAAATTTTTTGCTTTTTCCTGCTCCTCTTAGCATGATAAAGAAGATTCAAAGAGAGTGAGATGCCAGCTCCTTTCATTCAGTCAGTAGCTTCAATCATTTCTGGACGTTTTTCAATGGCAAAAATCAATGAATATTGTAAATGCACAAACAGTAATTTCTCCGCATTGCAAGGTGCAATTCTGAAATTTTTTGCTTTTTCCTGCTCCTCTTAGCATGATAAACAAGATTCAAAGAGAGTGAGATGCCAGCTCCTTTCATTCAGTCAGTAGCTTCAATCATTTCTGGACGTTTTTCAATGGCAAAAATCAATGAATATTGTAAATGCACAAACAGTAATTTCTCCGCATTGCAAGGTGCAATTCTGAAATTTTTTGCTTTTTCCTGCTCCTCTTAGCATGATAAAGAAGATTCAAAGAGAGTGAGATGCCAGCTCCTTTCATTCAGTCAGTAGCTTCAAACATTTCTGGTATATGAATAACATGATGTTTTTCAATGGCAAAAATCAATGAATATTGTAAATGCACAAACAGTAATTTCTCCGCATTGCAAGGTGCAATTCTGAAATTTTTTGCTTTTTCCTGCTCCTCTTAGCATGATAAAGAAGATTCAAAGAGAGTGAGATGCCAGCTCCTTTCATTCAGTCAGTAGCTTCAATCATTTCTGGACATTTTTCAATGGCAAAAATCAATGAATATTGTAAATGCACAAACAGTAATTTCTCCGCATTGCAAGGTGCAATTCTGAAATTTTTTGCTTTTTCCTGCTCCTCTTAGCATGATAAAGAAGATTCAAAGAGAGTGAGATGCCAGCTCCTTTCATTCAGTCAGTAGCTTCAAACATTTCTGGTATATGAATAACATGATGTTTTTCAATGGCAAAAATCAATGAATATTGTAAATGCACAAACAGTAATTTCTCCGCATTGCAAGGTGCAATTCTGAAATTTTTTGCTTTTTCCTGCTCCTCTTAGCATGATAAAGAAGATTCAAAGAGAGTGAGATGCCAGCTCCTTTCATTCAGTCAGTAGCTTCAATCATTTCTGGACGTTTTTCAATGGCAAAAATCAATGAATATTGTAAATGCACAAACAGTAATTTCTCCGCATTGCAAGGTGCAATTCTGAAATTTTTTGCTTTTTCCTGCTCCTCTTAGCATGATAAACAAGATTCAAAGAGAGTGAGATGCCAGCTCCTTTCATTCAGTCAGTAGCTTCAATCATTTCTGGACGTTTTTCAATGGCAAAAATCAATGAATATTGTAAATGCACAAACAGTAATTTCTCCGCATTGCAAGGTGCAATTCTGAAATTTTTTGCTTTTTTCTGCTCCTCTTAGCATGATAAAGAAGACTCAAAGAGAGTGAGATGCCAGCTCCTTTCATTCAGTCAGTAGCTTCAAACATTTCTGGTATATGAATAACATGATGTTTTTCAATGGCAAAAATCAATGAATATTGTAAATGCACAAACAGTAATTTCTCCGCATTGCAAGGTGCAATTCTGAAATTTTTTGCTTTTTCCTGCTCCTCTTAGCATGATAAAGAAGATTCAAAGAGAGTGAGATGCCAGCTCCTTTCATTCAGTCAGTAGCTTCAATCATTTCTGGACGTTTTTCAATGGCAAAAATCAATGAATATTGTAAATGCACAAACAGTAATTTCTCCGCATTGCAAGGTGCAATTCTGAAATTTTTTGCTTTTTTCTGCTCCTCTTAGCATGATAAAGAAGACTCAAAGAGACTGAGATGCCAGCTCCTTTCATTCAGTCAGTAGCTTCAAACATTTCTGGTATATGAATAACATGATGTTTTTCAATGGCAAAAATCAATGAATATTGTAAATGCACAAACAGTAATTTCTCCGCACTGCAAGGTGCAATTCTGAAATTTTTTGCTTTTTCCTGCTCCTCTTAGCATGATAAAGAAGATTCAAAGAGAGTGAGATGCCAGCTCCTTTCATTCAGTCAGTAGCTTCAATCATTTCTGGACGTTTTTCAATGGCAAAAATCAATGAATATTGTAAATGCACAAACAGTAATTTCTCCGCATTGCAAGGTGCAATTCTGAAATTTTTTGCTTTTTCCTGCTCCTCTTAGCATGATAAAGAAGATTCAAAGAGAGTGAGATGCCAGCTCCTTTCATTCAGTCAGTAGCTTCAATCATTTCTGGTATATGAATAACATGATGTTTTTCAATGGCAAAAATCAATGAATATTGTAAATGCACAAACAGTAATTTCTCTGCATTGCAAGGTGCAATTCTGAAATTTTTTGCTTTTTCCTGCTCCTCTTAGCATGATAAAGAAGATTCAAAGAGAGTGAGATGCCAGCTCCTTTCATTCAGTCAGTAGCTTCAATCATTTCTGGACGTTTTTCAATGGCAAAAATCAATGAATATTGTAAATGCACAAACAGTATTTTCTCCGCATTGCAAGGTGCAATTCTGAATTTTATTGCTTTTTCCTGCTCCTCTTAGCATGATAAACAAGATTCAAAGAGAGTGAGATGAGAGCTCCTTTCATTCAGTCAGTAGCTTCAATCATTTCTGGATGTTTTTCAATGGCAAAAATCAATGAATATTGTAAATGCACAAACAGTAATTTCTCCGCATTGCAAGGTGCAATTCTGAAATTTTTTGCTTTTTCCTGCTCCTCTTAGCATGATAAAGAAGATTCAAAGAGAGTGAGATGCCAGCTCCTTTCATTCAGTCAGTAGCTTCAAACATTTCTGGTATATGAATAACATGATGTTTTTCAATGGCAAAAATCAGTAGCTTCAATCATTTCTGGACGTTTTTCAATGGCAAAAATCAATGAATATTGTAAATGCACAAACAGTAATTTCTCCGCATTGCAAGGTGCAATTCTGAAATTTTTTGCTTTTTCCTGCTCCTCTTAGCATGATAAACAAGATTCAAAGAGAGTGAGATGCCAGCTCCTTTCATTCAGTCAGTAGCTTCAATCATTTCTGGACGTTTTTCAATGGCAAAAATCAGTGAATATTGTAAATGCACAAACAGTAATTTCTCCGCATTGCAAGGTGCAATTCTGAAATTTTTTGCTTTTTTGTGCTCCTCTTAGCATGATAAAGAAGACTCAAAGAGAGTGAGATGCCAGCTCCTTTCATTCAGTCAGTAGCTTCAAACATTTCTGGTATATGAATAACATGATGTTTTTCAATGGCAAAAATCAATGAATATTGTAAATGCACAAACAGTAATTTCTCCGCATTGCAAGGTGCAATTCTGAAATTTTTTGCTTTTTCCTGCTCCTCTTAGCATGATAAAGAAGATTCAAAGAGAGTGAGATGCCAGCTCCTTTCATTCAGTCAGTAGCTTCAATCATTTCTGGACGTTTTTCAATGGCAAAAATCAATGAATATTGTAAATGCACAAACAGTAATTTCTCCGCATTGCAAGGTGCAATTCTGAAATTTTTTGCTTTTTCCTGCTCCTCTTAGCATGATAAAGAAGATTCAAAGAGAGTGAGATGCCAGCTCCTTTCATTCAGTCAGTAGCTTCAATCATTTCTGGTATATGAATAACATGATGTTTTTCAATGGCAAAAATCAATGAATATTGTAAATGCACAAACAGTAATTTCTCCGCATTGCAAGGTGCAATTCTGAAATTTTTTGCTTTTTCCTGCTCCTCTTAGCATGATAAAGAAGATTCAAAGAGAGTGAGATGCCAGCTCCTTTCATTCAGTCAGTAGCTTCAATCATTTCTGGTATATGAATAACATGATGTTTTTCAATGGCAAAAATCAATGAATATTGTAAAAGCACAAACAGTAATTTCTCCGCATTGCAAGGTGCAATTCTGAAATTTTT
Organism: Phyllobates terribilis; assembly: GCF_046119375.1. Taxonomy (NCBI): domain Eukaryota; kingdom Metazoa; phylum Chordata; class Amphibia; order Anura; family Dendrobatidae; genus Phyllobates; species Phyllobates terribilis. Next base: position 50,532 of record NW_027366078.1, read on the forward strand.
TGCTTTTTCCTGCTCCTCTTAGCATGATAAAGAAGATTCAAAGAGAGTGAGATGCCAGCTCCTTTCATTCAGTCAGTAGCTTCAATCATTTCTGGACGTTTTTCAATGGCAAAAATCAATGAATATTGTAAATGCACAAACAGTAATTTCTCCGCATTGCAAGGTGCAATTCTGAAATTTTTTGCTTTTTCCTGCTCCTCTTAGCATGATAAACAAGATTCAAAGAGAGTGAGATGCCAGCTCCTTTCATTCAGTCAGTAGCTTCAATCATTTCTGGACGTTTTTCAATGGCAAAAATCAATGAATATTGTAAATGCACAAACAGTAATTTCTCCGCATTGCAAGGTGCAATTCTGAAATTTTTTGCTTTTTCCTGCTCCTCTTAGCATGATAAAGAAGATTCAAAGAGAGTGAGATGCCAGCTCCTTTCATTCAGTCAGTAGCTTCAAACATTTCTGGTATATGAATAACATGATGTTTTTCAATGGCAAAAATCAATGAATATTGTAAATGCACAAACAGTAATTTCTCCGCATTGCAAGGTGCAATTCTGAAATTTTTTGCTTTTTCCTGCTCCTCTTAGCATGATAAAGAAGATTCAAAGAGAGTGAGATGCCAGCTCCTTTCATTCAGTCAGTAGCTTCAATCATTTCTGGACATTTTTCAATGGCAAAAATCAATGAATATTGTAAATGCACAAACAGTAATTTCTCCGCATTGCAAGGTGCAATTCTGAAATTTTTTGCTTTTTCCTGCTCCTCTTAGCATGATAAAGAAGATTCAAAGAGAGTGAGATGCCAGCTCCTTTCATTCAGTCAGTAGCTTCAAACATTTCTGGTATATGAATAACATGATGTTTTTCAATGGCAAAAATCAATGAATATTGTAAATGCACAAACAGTAATTTCTTCGCATTGCAATGTGCAATTCTGAAATTTTTTGCTTTTTCCTGCTCCTCTTAGCATGATAAAGAAGATTCAAAGAGAGTGAGATGCCAGCTCCTTTCATTCAGTCAGTAGCTTCAATCATTTCTGGACGTTTTTCAATGGCAAAAATCAATGAATATTGTAAATGCACAAACAGTAATTTCTCCGCATTGCAAGGTGCAATTCTGAAATTTTTTGCTTTTTCCTGCTCCTCTTAGCATGATAAACAAGATTCAAAGAGAGTGAGATGCCAGCTCCTTTCATTCAGTCAGTAGCTTCAATCATTTCTGGACGTTTTTCAATGGCAAAAATCAATGAATATTGTAAATGCACAAACAGTAATTTCTCCGCATTGCAAGGTGCAATTCTGAAATTTTTTGCTTTTTTCTGCTCCTCTTAGCATGATAAAGAAGACTCAAAGAGAGTGAGATGCCAGCTCCTTTCATTCAGTCAGTAGCTTCAAACATTTCTGGTATATGAATAACATGATGTTTTTCAATGGCAAAAATCAATGAATATTGTAAATGCACAAACAGTAATTTCTCCGCATTGCAAGGTGCAATTCTGAAATTTTTTGATTTTTCCTGCTCCTCTTAGCATGATAAAGAAGATTCAAAGAGAGTGAGATGCCAGCTCCTTTCATTCAGTCAGTAGCTTCAATCATTTCTGGACGTTTTTCACTGGCAAAAATCAATGAATATTGTAAATGCACAAACAGTAATTTCTCCGCATTGCAAGGTGCAATTCTGAAATTTTTTGCTTTTTCCTGCTCCTCTTAGCATGATAAACAAGATTCAAAGAGAGTGAGATGCCAGCTCCTTTCATTCAGTCAGTAGCTTCAATCATTTCTGGACGTTTTTCAATGGCAAAAATCAATGAATATTGTAAATGCACAAACAGTAATTTCTCCGCATTGCAAGGTGCAATTCTGAAATTTTTTGCTTTTTCCTGCTCCTCTTAGCATGATAAAGAAGATTCAAAGAGAGTGAGATGCCAGCTCCTTTCATTCAGTCAGTAGCTTCAATCATTTCTGGACGTTTTTCAATGGCAAAAATCATTGAATATTGTAAATGCACAAACAGTAATTTCTCCGCATTGCAAGGTGCAATTCTGAAATTTTTTGCTTTTTCCTGCTCCTCTTAGCATGATAAAGAAGATTCAAAGAGAGTGAGATGCCAGCTCCTTTCATTCAGTCAGTAGCTTCAATCATTTCTGGTATATGAATAACATGTTTTTCAATGGCAAAAATCAATGAATATTGTAAATGCACAAACAGTAATTTCTCCGCATTGCAAGGTGCAATTCTGAAATTTTTTGCTTTTTCCTGCTCCTCTTAGCATGATAAAGAAGATTCAAAGAGAGTGAGATGCCAGCTCCTTTCATTCAGTCAGTAGCTTCAATCATTTCTGGACGTTTTTCAATGGCAAAAATCATTGAATATTGTAAATGCACAAACAGTAATTTCTCCGCATTGCAAGGTGCAATTCTGAAATTTTTTGCTTTTTCCTGCTCCTCTTAGCATGATAAAGAAGATTCAAAGAGAGTGAGATGCCAGCTCCTTTCATTCAGTCAGTAGCTTCAATCATTTCTGGTATATGAATAACGATGTTTTTCAATGGCAAAAATCAATGAATATTGTAAATGCACAAACAGTAATTTCTCCGCATTGCAAGGTGCAATTCTGAAATTTTTTGCTTTTTCCTGCTCCTCTTAGCATGATAAAGAAGATTCAAAGAGAGTGAGATGCCAGCTCCTTTCATTCAGTCAGTAGCTTCAATCATTTCTGGACGTTTTTCAATGGCAAAAATCAATGAATATTGTAAATGCACAAACAGTAATTTCTCCGCATTGCAAGGTGCAATTCTGAAATTTTTTGCTTTTTCCTGCTCCTCTTAGCATGATAAACAAGATTCAAAGAGAGTGAGATGCCAGCTCCTTTCATTCAGTCAGTAGCTTCAATCATTTCTGGACGTTTTTCAATGGCAAAAATCAATGAATATTGTAAATGCACAAACAGTAATTTCTCCGCATTGCAAGGTGCAATTCTGAAATTTTTTGCTTTTTCTGCTCCTCTTAGCATGATAAAGAAGACTCAAAGAGAGTGAGATGCCAGCTCCTTTCATTCAGTCAGTAGCTTCAAACATTTCTGGTATATGAATAACATGATGTTTTTCAATGGCAAAAATCAATGAATATTGTAAATGCACAAACAGTAATTTCTCCGCATTGCAAGGTGCAATTCTGAAATTTTTTGCTTTTTCCTGCTCCTCTTAGCATGATAAAGAAGATTCAAAGAGAGTGAGATGCCAGCTCCTTTCATTCAGTCAGTAGCTTCAATCATTTCTGGACGTTTTTCAATGGCAAAAATCAATGAATATTGTAAATGCACAAACAGTAATTTCTCCGCATTGCAAGGTGCAATTCTGAAATTTTTTGCTTTTTCCTGCTCCTCTTAGCATGATAAAGAAGATTCAAAGAGAGTGAGATGCCAGCTCCTTTCATTCAGTCAGTAGCTTCAATCATTTCTGGAATATGAATAACATGATGTTTTTCAATGGCAAAAATCAATGAATATTGTAAATGCACAAACAGTAATTTCTCCGCATTGCAAGGTGCAATTCTGAAATTTTTTGCTTTTTCCTGCTCCTCTTAGCATGATAAAGAAGATTCAAAGAGAGTGAGATGCCAGCTCCTTTCATTCAGTCAGTAGCTTCAATCATTTCTGGACGTTTTTCAATGGCAAAAATCAATGAATATTGTAAATGCACAAACAGTAATTTCTCCGCATTGCAAGGTGCAATTCTGAAATTTTTTGCTTTTTCCTGCTCCTCTTAGCATGATAAAGAAGATTCAAAGAGAGTGAGATGCAAGCTCCTTTCATTCAGTCAGTAGCTTCAATCATTTCTGGACGTTTTTCAATGGCAAAAATCAATGAATATTGTAAATGCACAAACAGTAATTTCTCCGCATTGCAAGGTGCAATTCTGAAATTTTTTGCTTTTTCCTGCTCCTCTTAGCATGATAAACAAGATTCAAAGAGAGTGAGATGCCAGCTCCTTTCATTCAGTCAGTAGCTTCAATCACTTCTGGACGTTTTTCAATGGCAAAAATCAATGAATATTGTAAATGCACAAACAGTAATTTCTCCGCATTGCAAGGTGCAATTCTGAAATTTTTTGCTTTTTTCTGCTCCTCTTAGCATGATAAAGAAGGCTCAAAGAGAGTGAGATGCCAGCTCCTTTCATTCAGTCAGTAGCTTCAAACATTTCTGGTATATGAATAACATGATGTTTTTCAATGGCAAAAATCAATGAATATTGTAAATGCACAAACAGTAATTTCTCCGCATTGCAAGGTGCAATTCTGAAATTTTTTGCTTTTTCCTGCTCCTCTTAGCATGATAAAGAAGATTCAAAGAGAGTGAGATGCCAGCTCCTTTCATTCAGTCAGTAGCTTCAAACATTTCTGGTATATGAATAACATGATGTTTTTCAATGGCAAAAATCAATGAATATTGTAAATGCACAAACAGTAATTTCTCCGCATTGCAAGGTGCAATTCTGAAATTTTTTGCTTTTTCCTGCTCCTCTTAGCATGATAAAGAAGATTCAAAGAGAGTGAGATGCCAGCTCCTTTCATTCAGTCAGTAGCTTCAATCATTTCTGGACGTTTTTCAATGGCAAAAATCATTGAATATTGTAAATGCACAAACAGTAATTTCTCCGCATTGCAAGGTGCAATTCTGAAATTTTTTGCTTTTTCCTGCTCCTCTTAGCATGATAAAGAAGATTCAAAGAGTGAGATGCCAGCTCCTTTCATTCAGTCAGTAGCTTCAATCATTTCTGGAATATGAATAACATGATGTTTTTCAATGGCAAAAATCAATGAATATTGTAAATGCACAAACAGTAATTTCTCCGCATTGCAAGGTGCAATTCTGAAATTTTTTGCTTTTTCCTGCTCCTCTTAGCATGATAAAGAAGATTCAAAGAGAGTGAGATGCCAGCTCCTTTCATTCAGTCAGTAGCTTCAATCATTTCTGGACGTTTTTCAATGGCAAAAATCATTGAATATTGTAAATGCACAAACAGTAATTTCTCCGCATTGCAAGGTGCAATTCTGAAATTTTTTGCTTTTTCCTGCTCCTCTTAGCATGATAAAGAAGATTCAAAGAGAGTGAGATGCCAGCTCCTTTCATTCAGTCAGTAGCTTCAATCATTTCTGGTATATGAATAACATGATGTTTTTCAATGGCAAAAATCAATGAATATTGTAAATGCACAAACAGTAATTTCTCCGCATTGCAAGGTGCAATTCTGAAATTTTTTGCTTTTTCCTGCTCCTCTTAGCATGATAAAGAAGATTCAAAGAGAGTGAGATGCCAGCTCCTTTCATTCAGTCAGTAGCTTCAATCATTTCTGGACATTTTTCAATGGCAAAAATCAATGAATATTGTAAATGCACAAACAGCAATTTCTCCGCATTGCAAGGTGCAATTCTGAAATTTTTTGCTTTTTTCTACTCCTCTTAGCATGATAAAGAAGACTCAAAGAGAGTGAGATGCCAGCTCCTTTCATTCAGTCAGTAGCTTCAATCATTTCTGGTATATGAATAACATGATGTTTTTCAATGGCAAAAATCAATGAATATTGTAAATGCACAAACAGTAATTTCTCCGCATTGCAAGGTGCAATTCTGAAATTTTTTGCTTTTTCCTGCTCCTCTTAGCATGATAAAGAAGATTCAAAGAGAGTGAGATGCCAGCTCCTTTCATTCAGTCAGTAGCTTCAATCATTTCTGGACGTTTTTCAATGGCAAAAATCATTGAATATTGTAAAGGCACAAACAGTAATTTCTCCGCATTGCAAGGTGCAATTCTGAAATTTTTTGCTTTTTCCTGCTCCTCTTAGCATGATAAAGAAGATTCAAAGAGAGTGAGATGCCAGCTCCTTTCATTCAGTCAGTAGCTTCAATCATTTCTGGTATATGAATAACGATGTTTTTCAATGGCAAAAATCAATGAATATTGTAAATGCACAAACAGTAATTTCTCCGCATTGCAAGGTGCAATTCTGAAATTTTTTGCTTTTTCCTGCTCCTCTTAGCATGATAAAGAAGATTCAAAGAGAGTGAGATGCCAGCTCCTTTCATTCAGTCAGTAGCTTCAATCATTTCTGGACGTTTTTCAATGGCAAAAATCAATGAATATTGTAAATGCACAAACAGTAATTTCTCCGCATTGCAAGGTGCAATTCTGAAATTTTTTGCTTTTTCTGCTCCTCTTAGCATGATAAAGAAGACTCAAAGAGAGTGAGATGCCAGCTCCTTTCATTCAGTCAGTAGCTTCAAACATTTCTGGTATATGAATAACATGATGTTTTTCAATGGCAAAAATCAATGAATATTGTAAATGCACAAACAGTAATTTCTCCGCATTGCAAGGTGCAATTCTGAAATTTTTTGCTTTTTCCTGCTAGTCTTAGCATGATAAAGAAGATTCAAAGAGAGTGAGATGCCAGCTCCTTTCATTCAGTCAGTAGCTTCAATCATTTCTGGACGTTTTTCAATGGCAAAAATCAATGAATATTGTAAATGCACAAACAGTAATTTCTCCGCATTGCAAGGTGCAATTCTGAAATTTTTTGCTTTTTCCTGCTCCTCTTAGCATGATAAACAAGATTCAAAGAGAGTGAGATGCCAGCTCCTTTCATTCAGTCAGTAGCTTCAATCATTTCTGGACGTTTTTCAATGGCAAAAATCAATGAATATTGTAAATGCACAAACAGTAATTTCTCCGCATTGCAAGGTGCAATTCTGAAATTTTTTTTCTTTTTCCTGCTCCTCTTAGCATGATAAAGAAGATTCAAAGAGAGTGAGATGCCAGCTCCTTTCATTCAGTCAGTAGCTACAATCATTTCTGGACGTTTTTCAATGGCAAAAATCAATGAATATTGTAAATGCACAAACAGTAATTTCTCCGCATTGCAAGGTGCAATTCTGAAATTTTTTGCTTTTTCCTGGTCCTCAGCATGATAAAGAAGATTCAAAGAGAGTGAGATGCCAGCTCCTTTCATTCAGTCAGTAGCTTCAAACATTTTTGGTATATGAATAACATGATGTTTTTCAATGGCAAAAATCAATGAATATTGTAAATGCACAAACAGTAATTTCTCCGCATTGCAAGGTGCAATTCTGAAATTTTTTGCTTTTTCCTGCTCCTCTTAGCATGATAAAGAAGATTCAAAGAGAGTGAGATGCCAGCTCCTTTCATTCAGTCAGTAGCTTCAATCATTTCTGGATGTTTTTCAATGGCAAAAATCATTGAATATTGTAAATGCACAAACAGTAATTTCTCCGCATTGCAAGGTGCAATTCTGAAATTTTTTGCTTTTTCCTGCTCCTCTTAGCATGATAAAGAAGATTCAAAGAGAGTGAGATGCCAGCTCCTTTCATTCAGTCAGTAGCTTCAATCATTTCTGGAATATGAATAACATGATGTTTTTCAATGGCAAAAATCAATGAATATTGTAAATGCACAAACAGTAATTTCTCCGCATTGCAAGGTGCAATTCTGAAATTTTTTGCTTTTTCCTGCTCCTCTTAGCATGATAAAGAAGATTCAAAGAGAGTGAGATGCCAGCTCCTTTCATTCAGTCAGTAGCTTCAATCATTTCTGGACGTTTTTCAATGGCAAAAATCAATGAATATTGTAAATGCACAAACAGTAATTTCTCCGCATTGCAAGGTGCAATTCTGAAATTTTTTGCTTTTTCCTGCTCCTCTTAGCATGATAAAGAAGATTCAAAGAGAGTGAGATGCCAGCTCCTTTCATTCAGTCAGTAGCTTCAATCATTTCTGGACGTTTTTCAATGGCAAAAATCAATGAATATTGTAAATGCACAAACAGTAATTTCTCCGCATTGCAAGGTGCAATTCTGAAATTTTTTGCTTTTTCCTGCTCCTCTTAGCATGATAAACAAGATTCAAAGAGAGTGAGATGCCAGCTCCTTTCATTCAGTCAGTAGCTTCAATCACTTCTGGACGTTTTTCAATGGCAAAAATCAATGAATATTGTAAATGCACAAACAGTAATTTCTCCGCATTGCAAGGTGCAATTCTGAAATTTTTTGCTTTTTTCTGCTCCTCTTAGCATGATAAAGAAGACTCAAAGAGAGTGAGATGCCAGCTCCTTTCATTCAGTCAGTAGCTTCAAACATTTCTGGTATATGAATAACATGATGTTTTTCAATGGCAAAAATCAATGAATATTGTAAATGCACAAACAGTAATTTCTCCGCATTGCAAGGTGCAATTCTGAAATTTTTTGCTTTTTCCTGCTCCTCTTTCCATGATAAAGAAGATTCAAAGAGAGTGAGATGCCAGCTCCTTTCATTCAGTCAGTAGCTTCAATCATTTCTGGACGTTTTTCACTGGCAAAAATCAATGAATATTGTAAATGCACAAACAGTAATTTCTCCGCATTGCAAGGTGCAATTCTGAAATTTTTTGCTTTTTCCTGCTCCTCTTAGCATGATAAACAAGATTCAAAGAGAGTGAGATGCCAGCTCCTTTCATTCAGTCAGTAGCTTCAATCATTTCTGGACGTTTTTCAATGGCAAAAATCAATGAATATTGTAAATGCACAAACAGTAATTTCTCCGCATTGCAAGGTGCAATTCTGAAATTTTTTGCTTTTTCCTGCTCCTCTTAGCATGATAAAGAAGATTCAAAGAGAGTGAGATGCCAGCTCCTTTCATTCAGTCAGTAGCTTCAATCATTTCTGGACGTTTTTCAATGGCAAAAATCATTGAATATTGTAAATGCACAAACAGTAATTTCTCCGCATTGCAAGGTGCAATTCTGAAATTTTTTGCTTTTTCCTGCTCCTCTTAGCATGATAAAGAAGATTCAAAGAGAGTGAGATGCCAGCTCCTTTCATTCAGTCAGTAGCTTCAATCATTTCTGGTATATGAATAACATGTTTTTCAATGGCAAAAATCAATGAATATTGTAAATGCACAAACAGTAATTTCTCCGCATTGCAAGGTGCAATTCTGAAATTTTTTGCTTTTTCCTGCTCCTCTTAGCATGATAAAGAAGATTCAAAGAGAGTGAGATGCCAGCTCCTTTCATTCAGTCAGTAGCTTCAATCATTTCTGGACGTTTTTCAATGGCAAAAATCATTGAATATTGTAAATGCACAAACAGTAATTTCTCCGCATTGCAAGGTGCAATTCTGAAATTTTTTGCTTTTTCCTGCTCCTCTTAGCATGATAAAGAAGATTCAAAGAGAGTGAGATGCCAGCTCCTTTCATTCAGTCAGTAGCTTCAATCATTTCTGGTATATGAATAACGATGTTTTTCAATGGCAAAAATCAATGAATATTGTAAATGCACAAACAGTAATTTCTCCGCATTGCAAGGTGCAATTCTGAAATTTTTTCCTGCTCCTCTTAGCATGATAAAGAAGATTCAAAGAGAGTGAGATGCCAGCTCCTTTCATTCAGTCAGTAGCTTCAATCATTTCTGGACGTTTTTCAATGGCAAAAATCAATGAATATTGTAAATGCACAAACAGTAATTTCTCCGCATTGCAAGGTGCAATTCTGAAATTTTTTGCTTTTTCCTGCTCCTCTTAGCATGATAAACAAGATTCAAAGAGAGTGAGATGCCAGCTCCTTTCATTCAGTCAGTAGCTTCAATCATTTCTGGACGTTTTTCAATGGCAAAAATCAATGAATATTGTAAATGCACAAACAGTAATTTCTCCGCATTGCAAGGTGCAATTCTGAAATTTTTTGCTTTTTCTGCTCCTCTTAGCATGATAAAGAAGACTCAAAGAGAGTGAGATGCCAGCTCCTTTCATTCAGTCAGTAGCTTCAAACATTTCTGGTATATGAATAACATGATGTTTTTCAATGGCAAAAATCAATGAATATTGTAAATGCACAAACAGTAATTTCTCCGCATTGCAAGGTGCAATTCTGAAATTTTTTGCTTTTTCCTGCTAGTCTTAGCATGATAAAGAAGATTCAAAGAGAGTGAGATGCCAGCTCCTTTCATTCAGTCAGTAGCTTCAATCATTTCTGGACGTTTTTCAATGGCAAAAATCAATGAATATTGTAAATGCACAAACAGTAATTTCTCCGCATTGCAAGGTGCAATTCTGAAATTTTTTGCTTTTTCCTGCTCCTCTTAGCATGATAAACAAGATTCAAAGAGAGTGAGATGCCAGCTCCTTTCATTCAGTCAGTAGCTTCAATCATTTCTGGACGTTTTTCAATGGCAAAAATCAATGAATATTGTAAATGCACAAACAGTAATTTCTCCGCATTGCAAGGTGCAATTCTGAAATTTTTTTTCTTTTTCCTGCTCCTCTTAGCATGATAAAGAAGATTCAAAGAGAGTGAGATGCCAGCTCCTTTCATTCAGTCAGTAGCTACAATCATTTCTGGACGTTTTTCAATGGCAAAAATCAATGAATATTGTAAATGCACAAACAGTAATTTCTCCGCATTGCAAGGTGCAATTCTGAAATTTTTTGCTTTTTCCTGCTCCTCAGCATGATAAAGAAGATTCAAAGAGAGTGAGATGCCAGCTCCTTTCATTCAGTCAGTAGCTTCAAACATTTCTGGTATATGAATAACATGATGTTTTTCAATGGCAAAAATCAATGAATATTGTAAATGCACAAACAGTAATTTCTCCGCATTGCAAGGTGCAATTCTGAAATTTTTTGCTTTTTCCTGCTCCTCTTAGCATGATAAAGAAGATTCAAAGAGAGTGAGATGCCAGCTCCTTTCATTCAGTCAGTAGCTTCAATCATTTCTGGATGTTTTTCAATGGCAAAAATCATTGAATATTGTAAATGCACAAACAGTAATTTCTCCGCATTGCAAGGTGCAATTCTGAAATTTTTTGCTTTTTCCTGCTCCTCTTAGCATGATAAAGAAGATTCAAAGAGAGTGAGATGCCAGCTCCTTTCATTCAGTCAGTAGCTTCAATCATTTCTGGAATATGAATAACATGATGTTTTTCAATGGCAAAAATCAATGAATATTGTAAATGCACAAACAGTAATTTCTCCGCATTGCAAGGTGCAATTCTGAAATTTTTTGCTTTTTCCTGCTCCTCTTAGCATGATAAAGAAGATTCAAAGAGAGTGAGATGCCAGCTCCTTTCATTCAGTCAGTAGCTTCAATCATTTCTGGACGTTTTTCAATGGCAAAAATCAATGAATATTGTAAATGCACAAACAGTAATTTCTCCGCATTGCAAGGTGCAATTCTGAAATTTTTTGCTTTTTCCTGCTCCTCTTAGCATGATAAAGAAGATTCAAAGAGAGTGAGATGCCAGCTCCTTTCATTCAGTCAGTAGCTTCAATCATTTCTGGACGTTTTTCAATGGCAAAAATCAATGAATATTGTAAATGCACAAACAGTAATTTCTCCGCATTGCAAGGTGCAATTCTGAAATTTTTTGCTTTTTCCTGCTCCTCTTAGCATGATAAACAAGATTCAAAGAGAGTGAGATGCCAGCTCCTTTCATTCAGTCAGTAGCTTCAATCACTTCTGGACGTTTTTCAATGGCAAAAATCAATGAATATTGTAAATGCACAAACAGTAATTTCTCCGCATTGCAAGGTGCAATTCTGAAATTTTTTGCTTTTTTCTGCTCCTCTTAGCATGATAAAGAAGACTCAAAGAGAGTGAGATGCCAGCTCCTTTCATTCAGTCAGTAGCTTCAAACATTTCTGGTATATGAATAACATGATGTTTTTCAATGGCAAAAATCAATGAATATTGTAAATGCACAAACAGTAATTTCTCCGCATTGCAAGGTGCAATTCTGAAATTTTTTGCTTTTTCCTGCTCCTCTTTCCATGATAAAGAAGATTCAAAGAGAGTGAGATGCCAGCTCCTTTCATTCAGTCAGTAGCTTCAATCATTTCTGGACGTTTTTCACTGGCAAAAATCAATGAATATTGTAAATGCACAAACAGTAATTTCTCCGCATTGCAAGGTGCAATTCTGAAATTTTTTGCTTTTTCCTGCTCCTCTTAGCATGATAAACAAGATTCAAAGAGAGTGAGATGCCAGCTCCTTTCATTCAGTCAGTAGCTTCAATCATTTCTGGACGTTTTTCAATGGCAAAAATCAATGAATATTGTAAATGCACAAACAGTAATTTCTCCGCATTGCAAGGTGCAATTCTGAAATTTTTTGCTTTTTCCTGCTCCTCTTAGCATGATAAAGAAGATTCAAAGAGAGTGAGATGCCAGCTCCTTTCATTCAGTCAGTAGCTTCAATCATTTCTGGACGTTTTTCAATGGCAAAAATCATTGAATATTGTAAATGCACAAACAGTAATTTCTCCGCATTGCAAGGTGCAATTCTGAAATTTTTTGCTTTTTCCTGCTCCTCTTAGCATGATAAAGAAGATTCAAAGAGAGTGAGATGCCAGCTCCTTTCATTCAGTCAGTAGCTTCAATCATTTCTGGTATATGAATAACATGTTTTTCAATGGCAAAAATCAATGAATATTGTAAATGCACAAACAGTAATTTCTCCGCATTGCAAGGTGCAATTCTGAAATTTTTTGCTTTTTCCTGCTCCTCTTAGCATGATAAAGAAGATTCAAAGAGAGTGAGATGCCAGCTCCTTTCATTCAGTCAGTAGCTTCAATCATTTCTGGACGTTTTTCAATGGCAAAAATCATTGAATATTGTAAATGCACAAACAGTAATTTCTCCGCATTGCAAGGTGCAATTCTGAAATTTTTTGCTTTTTCCTGCTCCTCTTAGCATGATAAAGAAGATTCAAAGAGAGTGAGATGCCAGCTCCTTTCATTCAGTCAGTAGCTTCAATCATTTCTGGTATATGAATAACGATGTTTTTCAATGGCAAAAATCAATGAATATTGTAAATGCACAAACAGTAATTTCTCCGCATTGCAAGGTGCAATTCTGAAATTTTTTACTGCTCCTCTTAGCATGATAAAGAAGATTCAAAGAGAGTGAGATGCCAGCTCCTTTCATTCAGTCAGTAGCTTCAATCATTTCTGGACGTTTTTCAATGGCAAAAATCAATGAATATTGTAAATGCACAAACAGTAATTTCTCCGCATTGCAAGGTGCAATTCTGAAATTTTTTGCTTTTTCCTGCTCCTCTTAGCATGATAAAGAAGATTCAAAGAGAGTGAGATGCCAGCTCCTTTCATTCAGTCAGTAGCTTCAATCATTTCTGGACGTTTTTCAACGGCAAAAATCAATGAATATTGTAAATGCACAAACAGTAATTTCTCCGCATTGCAAGGTGCAATTCTGAAATTTTTTGCTTTTTCCTGCTCCTCTTAGCATGATAAAGAAGATTCAAAGAGAGTGAGATGCCAGCTCCTTTCATTCAGTCAGTAGCTTCAATCATTTCTGGACGTTTTTCAATGGCAAAAATCAATGAATATTGTAAATGCACAAACAGTAATTTCTCCGCATTGCAAGGTGCAATTCTGAAATTTTTTGCTTTTTCCTGCTCCTCTTAGCATGATAAACAAGATTCAAAGAGAGTGAGATGCCAGCTCCTTTCATTCAGTCAGTAGCTTCAATCACTTCTGGACGTTTTTCAATGGCAAAAATCAATGAATATTGTAAATGCACAAACAGTAATTTCTCCGCATTGCAAGGTGCAATTCTGAAATTTTTTGCTTTTTTCTGCTCCTCTTAGCATGATAAAGAAGACTCAAAGAGAGTGAGATGCCAGCTCCTTTCATTCAGTCAGTAGCTTCAAACATTTCTGGTATATGAATAACATGATGTTTTTCAATGGCAAAAATCAATGAATATTGTAAATGCACAAACAGTAATTTCTCCGCATTGCAAGGTGCAATTCTGAAATTTTTTGCTTTTTCCTGCTCCTCTTTCCATGATAAAGAAGATTCAAAGAGAGTGAGATGCCAGCTCCTTTCATTCAGTCAGTAGCTTCAATCATTTCTGGACGTTTTTCACTGGCAAAAATCAATGAATATTGTAAATGCACAAACAGTAATTTCTCCGCATTGCAAGGTGCAATTCTGAAATTTTTTGCTTTTTCCTGCTCCTCTTAGCATGATAAACAAGATTCAAAGAGAGTGAGATGCCAGCTCCTTTCATTCAGTCAGTAGCTTCAATCATTTCTGGACGTTTTTCAATGGCAAAAATCAATGAATATTGTAAATGCACAAACAGTAATTTCTCCGCATTGCAAGGTGCAATTCTGAAATTTTTTGCTTTTTCCTGCTCCTCTTAGCATGATAAAGAAGATTCAAAGAGAGTGAGATGCCAGCTCCTTTCATTCAGTCAGTAGCTTCAATCATTTCTGGACGTTTTTCAATGGCAAAAATCATTGAATATTGTAAATGCACAAACAGTAATTTCTCCGCATTGCAAGGTGCAATTCTGAAATTTTTTGCTTTTTCCTGCTCCTCTTAGCATGATAAAGAAGATTCAAAGAGAGTGAGATGCCAGCTCCTTTCATTCAGTCAGTAGCTTCAATCATTTCTGGTATATGAATAACATGTTTTTCAATGGCAAAAATCAATGAATATTGTAAATGCACAAACAGTAATTTCTCCGCATTGCAAGGTGCAATTCTGAAATTTTTTGCTTTTTCCTGCTCCTCTTAGCATGATAAAGAAGATTCAAAGAGAGTGAGATGCCAGCTCCTTTCATTCAGTCAGTAGCTTCAATCATTTCTGGACGTTTTTCAATGGCAAAAATCATTGAATATTGTAAATGCACAAACAGTAATTTCTCCGCATTGCAAGGTGCAATTCTGAAATTTTTTGCTTTTTCCTGCTCCTCTTAGCATGATAAAGAAGATTCAAAGAGAGTGAGATGCCAGCTCCTTTCATTCAGTCAGTAGCTTCAATCATTTCTGGTATATGAATAACGATGTTTTTCAATGGCAAAAATCAATGAATATTGTAAATGCACAAACAGTAATTTCTCCGCATTGCAAGGTGCAATTCTGAAATTTTTTCCTGCTCCTCTTAGCATGATAAAGAAGATTCAAAGAGAGTGAGATGCCAGCTCCTTTCATTCAGTCAGTAGCTTCAATCATTTCTGGACGTTTTTCAATGGCAAAAATCAATGAATATTGTAAATGCACAAACAGTAATTTCTCCGCATTGCAAGGTGCAATTCTGAAATTTTTTGCTTTTTCCTGCTCCTCTTAGCATGATAAACAAGATTCAAAGAGAGTGAGATGCCAGCTCCTTTCATTCAGTCAGTAGCTTCAATCATTTCTGGACGTTTTTCAATGGCAAAAATCAATGAATATTGTAAATGCACAAACAGTAATTTCTCCGCATTGCAAGGTGCAATTCTGAAATTTTTTGCTTTTTCTGCTCCTCTTAGCATGATAAAGAAGACTCAAAGAGAGTGAGATGCCAGCTCCTTTCATTCAGTCAGTAGCTTCAAACATTTCTGGTATATGAATAACATGATGTTTTTCAATGGCAAAAATCAATGAATATTGTAAATGCACAAACAGTAATTTCTCCGCATTGCAAGGTGCAATTCTGAAATTTTTTGCTTTTTCCTGCTAGTCTTAGCATGATAAAGAAGATTCAAAGAGAGTGAGATGCCAGCTCCTTTCATTCAGTCAGTAGCTTCAATCATTTCTGGACGTTTTTCAATGGCAAAAATCAATGAATATTGTAAATGCACAAACAGTAATTTCTCCGCATTGCAAGGTGCAATTCTGAAATTTTTTGCTTTTTCCTGCTCCTCTTAGCATGATAAACAAGATTCAAAGAGAGTGAGATGCCAGCTCCTTTCATTCAGTCAGTAGCTTCAATCATTTCTGGACGTTTTTCAATGGCAAAAATCAATGAATATTGTAAATGCACAAACAGTAATTTCTCCGCATTGCAAGGTGCAATTCTGAAATTTTTTTTCTTTTTCCTGCTCCTCTTAGCATGATAAAGAAGATTCAAAGAGAGTGAGATGCCAGCTCCTTTCATTCAGTCAGTAGCTACAATCATTTCTGGACGTTTTTCAATGGCAAAAATCAATGAATATTGTAAATGCACAAACAGTAATTTCTCCGCATTGCAAGGTGCAATTCTGAAATTTTTTGCTTTTTCCTGCTCCTCAGCATGATAAAGAAGATTCAAAGAGAGTGAGATGCCAGCTCCTTTCATTCAGTCAGTAGCTTCAAACATTTCTGGTATATGAATAACATGATGTTTTTCAATGGCAAAAATCAATGAATATTGTAAATGCACAAACAGTAATTTCTCCGCATTGCAAGGTGCAATTCTGAAATTTTTTGCTTTTTCCTGCTCCTCTTAGCATGATAAAGAAGATTCAAAGAGAGTGAGATGCCAGCTCCTTTCATTCAGTCAGTAGCTTCAATCATTTCTGGATGTTTTTCAATGGCAAAAATCATTGAATATTGTAAATGCACAAACAGTAATTTCTCCGCATTGCAAGGTGCAATTCTGAAATTTTTTGCTTTTTCCTGCTCCTCTTAGCATGATAAAGAAGATTCAAAGAGAGTGAGATGCCAGCTCCTTTCATTCAGTCAGTAGCTTCAATCATTTCTGGAATATGAATAACATGATGTTTTTCAATGGCAAAAATCAATGAATATTGTAAATGCACAAACAGTAATTTCTCCGCATTGCAAGGTGCAATTCTGAAATTTTTTGCTTTCTGGACGTTTTTCAATGGCAAAAATCAATGAATATTGTAAATGCACAAACAGTAATTTCTCCGCATTGCAAGGTGCAATTCTGAAATTTTTTGCTTTTTCCTGCTCCTCTTAGCATGATAAACAAGATTCAAAGAGAGTGAGATGCCAGCTCCTTTCATTCAGTCAGTAGCTTCAATCATTTCTGGACGTTTTTCAATGGCAAAAATCAATGAATATTGTAAATGCACAAACAGTAATTTCTCCGCATTGCAAGGTGCAATTCTGAAATTTTTTGCTTTTTTCTGCTCCTCTTAGCATGATAAAGAAGACTCAAAGAGAGTGAGATGCCAGCTCCTTTCATTCAGTCAGTAGCTTCAAACATTTCTGGTATATGAATAACATGATGTTTTTCAATGGCAAAAATCAATGAATATTGTAAATGCACAAACAGTAATTTCTCCGCATTGCAAGGTGCAATTCTGAAATTTTTTGCTTTTTCCTGCTCCTCTTAGCATGATAAAGAAGATTCAAAGAGAGTGAGATGCCAGCTCCTTTCATTCAGTCAGTAGCTTCAAACATTTCTGGTATATGAATAACATGATGTTTTTCAATGGCAAAAATCAATGAATATTGTAAATGCACAAACAGTAATTTCTCCGCATTGCAAGGTGCAATTCTGAAATTTTTTGCTTTTTCCTGCTCCTCTTAGCATGATAAAGAAGATTCAAAGAGAGTGAGATGCCAGCTCCTTTCATTCAGTCAGTAGCTTCAATCATTTCTGGACGTTTTTCAATGGCAAAAATCATTGAATATTGTACATGCACAAACAGTAATTTCTCCGCATTGCAAGGTGCAATTCTGAAATTTTTTGCTTTTTCCTGCTCCTCTTAGCATGATAAAGAAGATTCAAAGAGTGAGATGCCAGCTCCTTTCATTCAGTCAGTAGCTTCAATCATTTCTGGAATATGAATAACATGATGTTTTTCAATGGCAAAAATCAATGAATATTGTAAATGCACAAACAGTAATTTCTCCGCATTGCAAGGTGCAATTCTGAAATTTTTTGCTTTTTCCTGCTCCTCTTAGCATGATAAAGAAGATTCAAAGAGAGTGAGATGCCAGCTCCTTTCATTCAGTCAGTAGCTTCAATCATTTCTGGACGTTTTTCAATGGCAAAAATCATTGAATATTGTAAATGCACAAACAGTAATTTCTCCGCATTGCAAGGTGCAATTCTGAAATTTTTTGCTTTTTCCTGCTCCTCTTAGCATGATAAAGAAGATTCAAAGAGAGTGAGATGCCAGCTCCTTTCATTCAGTCAGTAGCTTCAATCATTTCTGGTATATGAATAACATGATGTTTTTCAATAGCAAAAATCAATGAATATTGTAAATGCACAAACAGTAATTTCTCCGCATTGCAAGGTGCAATTCTGAAATTTTTTGCTTTTTCCTGCTCCTCTTAGCATGATAAAGAAGATTCAAAGAGAGTGAGATGCCAGCTCCTTTCATTCAGTCAGTAGCTTCAATCATTTCTGGACGTTTTTCAATGGCAAAAATCATTGAATATTGTAAATGCACAAACAGTAATTTCTCCGCATTGCAAGGTGCAATTCTGAAATTTTTTGCTTTTTCCTGCTCCTCTTAGCATGATAAAGAAGATTCAAAGAGAGTGAGATGCCAGCTCCTTTCATTCAGTCAGTAGCTTCAATCATTTCTGGTATATGAATAACATGATGTTTTTCAATGGCAAAAATCAATGAATATTGTAAAAGCACAAACAGTAATTTCTCCGCATTGCAAGGTGCAATTCTGAAATTTTTTGCTTTTTCCTGCTCCTCTTAGCATGATAAAGAAGATTCAAAGAGAGTGAGATGCCAGCTCCTTTCATTCAGTCAGTAGCTTCAATCATTTCTGGACGTTTTTCAATGGCAAAAATCAATGAATATTGTAAATGCACAAACAGTAATTTCTCCGCATTGCAAGGTGCAATTCTGAAATTTTTTGCTTTTTCCTGCTCCTCTTAGCATGATAAACAAGATTCAAAGAGAGTGAGATGCCAGCTTTTTTCATTCAGTCAGTAGCTTCAATCATTTCTGGACGTTTTTCAATGGCAAAAATCAATGAATATTGTAAATGCACAAACAGTAATTTCTCCGCATTGCAAGGTGCAATTCTGAAATTTTTTGCTTTTTCCTGCTCCTCTTAGCATGATAAAGAAGATTCAAAGAGAGTGAGATGCCAGCTCCTTTCATTCAGTCAGTAGCTTCAAACATTTCTGGTATATGAATAACATGATGTTTTTCAATGGCAAAAATCAATGAATATTGTAAATGCACAAACAGTAATTTCTCCGCATTGCAAGGTGCAATTCTGAAATTTTTTGCTTTTTCCTGCTCCTCTTAGCATGATAAAGAAGATTCAAAGAGAGTGAGATGCCAGCTCCTTTCATTCAGTCAGTAGCTTCAATCATTTCTGGACATTTTTCAATGGCAAAAATCAATGAATATTGTAAATGCACAAACAGTAATTTCTCCGCCTTGCAAGGTGCAATTCTGAAATTTTTTGCTTTTTCCTGCTCCTCTTAGCATGATAAAGAAGATTCAAAGAGAGTGAGATGCCAGCTCCTTTCATTCAGTCAGTAGCTTCAAACATTTCTGGTATATGAATAACATGATGTTTTTCAATGGCAAAAATCAATGAATATTGTAAATGCACAAACAGTAATTTCTCCGCATTGCAAGGTGTAATTCTGAAATTTTTTGCTTTTTCCTGCTCCTCTTAGCATGATAAAGAAGATTCAAAGAGAGTGAGATGCCAGCTCCTTTCATTCAGTCAGTAGCTTCAATCATTTCTGGACGTTTTTCAATGGCAAAAATCAATGAATATTGTAAATGAACAAACAGTAATTTCTCCGCATTGCAAGGTGCAATTCTGAAATTTTTTGCTTTTTCCTGCTCCTCTTAGCATGATAAACAAGATTCAAAGAGAGTGAGATGCCAGCTCCTTTCATTCAGTCAGTAGCTTCAATCATTTCTGGACGTTTTTCAATGGCAAAAATCAATGAATATTGTAAATGCACAAACAGTAATTTCTCCGCATTGCAAGGTGCAATTCTGAAATTTTTTGCTTTTTTCTGCTCCTCTTAGCATGATAAAGAAGACTCAAAGAGAGTGAGATGCCAGCTCCTTTCATTCAGTCAGTAGCTTCAATCATTTCTGGTATATGAATAACATGATGTTTTTCAATGGCAAAAATCAATGAATATTGTAAATGCACAAACAGTAATTTGTCCGCATTGCAAGGTGCAATTCTGAAATTTTTTGCTTTTTCCTGCTCCTCTTAGCATGATAAAGAAGATTCAAAGAGAGTGAGATGCCAGCTCCTTTCATTCAGTCAGTAGCTTCAATCATTTCTGGACGTTTTTCAATGGCAAAAATCAATGAATATTGTAAATGCACAAACAGTAATTTCTCCGCATTGCAAGGTGCAATTCTGAAATTTTTTGCTTTTTCCTGCTCCTCTTAGCATGATAAACAAGATTCAAAGAGAGTGAGATGCCAGCTCCTTTCATTCAGTCAGTAGCTTCAATCATTTCTGGACGTTTTTCAATGGCAAAAATCAATGAATATTGTAAATGCACAAACAGTAATTTCTCCGCATTGCAAGGTGCAATTCTGAAATTTTTTTTCTTTTTCCTGCTCCTCTTAGCATGATAAAGAAGATTCAAAGAGAGTGAGATGCCAGCTCCTTTCATTCAGTCAGTAGCTACAATCATTTCTGGACGTTTTTCAATGGCAAAAATCAATGAATATTGTAAATGCACAAACAGTAATTTCTCCGCATTGCAAGGTGCAATTCTGAAATTTTTTGCTTTTTCCTGCTCCTCTTAGCATGATAAACAAGATTCAAAGAGAGTGAGATGCCAGCTCCTTTCATTCAGTCAGTAGCTTCAATCATTTCTGGACGTTTTTCAATGGCAAAAATCAATGAATATTGTAAATGCACAAACAGTAATTTCTCCGCATTGCAAGGTGCAATTCTGAAATTTTTTGCTTTTTTCTGCTCCTCTTAGCATGATAAAGAAGACTCAAAGAGAGTGAGATGCCAGCTCCTTTCATTCAGTCAGTAGCTTCAAACATTTCTGGTATATGAATAACATGATGTTTTTCAATGGCAAAAATCAATGAATATTGTAAATGCACAAACAGTAATTTCTCCGCATTGCAAGGTGCAATTCTGAAATTTTTTGCTTTTTCCTGCTCCTCTTAGCATGATAAAGAAGATTCAAAGAGAGTGAGATGCCAGCTCCTTTCATTCAGTCAGTAGCTTCAAACATTTCTGGTATATGAATAACATGATGTTTTTCAATGGCAAAAATCAATGAATATTGTAAATGCACAAACAGTAATTTCTCCGCATTGCAAGGTGCAATTCTGAAATTTTTTGCTTTTTCCTGCTCCTCTTAGCATGATAAAGAAGATTCAAAGAGAGTGAGATGCCAGCTCCTTTCATTCAGTCAGTAGCTTCAATCATTTCTGGACGTTTTTCAATGGCAAAAATCATTGAATATTGTAAATGCACAAACAGTAATTTCTCCGCATTGCAAGGTGCAATTCTGAAATTTTTTGCTTTTTCCTGCTCCTCTTAGCATGATAAAGAAGATTCAAAGAGTGAGATGCCAGCTCCTTTCATTCAGTCAGTAGCTTCAATCATTTCTGGAATATGAATAACATGATGTTTTTCAATGGCAAAAATCAATGAATATTGTAAATGCACAAACAGTAATTTCTCCGCATTGCAAGGTGCAATTCTGAAATTTTTTGCTTTTTCCTGCTCCTCTTAGCATGATAAAGAAGATTCAAAGAGAGTGAGATGCCAGCTCCTTTCATTCAGTCAGTAGCTTCAATCATTTCTGGACGTTTTTCAATGGCAAAAATCATTCTCCGCATTGCAAGGTGCAATTCTGAAATTTTTTGCTTTTTCCTGCTCCTCTTAGCATGATAAAGAAGATTCAAAGAGAGTGAGATGCCAGCTCCTTTCATTCAGTCAGTAGCTTCAATCATTTCTGGACATTTTTCAATGGCAAAAATCAATGAATATTGTAAATGCACAAACAGTAATTTCTCCGCCTTGCAAGGTGCAATTCTGAAATTTTTTGCTTTTTCCTGCTCCTCTTAGCATGATAAAGAAGATTCAAAGAGAGTGAGATGCCAGCTCCTTTCATTCAGTCAGTAGCTTCAAACATTTCTGGTATATGAATAACATGATGTTTTTCAATGGCAAAAATCAATGAATATTGTAAATGCACAAACAGTAATTTCTCCGCATTGCAAGGTGTAATTCTGAAATTTTTTGCTTTTTCCTGCTCCTCTTAGCATGATAAAGAAGATTCAAAGAGAGTGAGATGCCAGCTCCTTTCATTCAGTCAGTAGCTTCAATCATTTCTGGACGTTTTTCAATGGCAAAAATCA
This sequence comes from Phyllobates terribilis, assembly GCF_046119375.1. Classification (NCBI taxonomy): domain Eukaryota; kingdom Metazoa; phylum Chordata; class Amphibia; order Anura; family Dendrobatidae; genus Phyllobates; species Phyllobates terribilis. The sequence goes on from NW_027366078.1 coordinate 72,602, forward strand.
ATGAATATTGTAAATGAACAAACAGTAATTTCTCCGCATTGCAAGGTGCAATTCTGAAATTTTTTGCTTTTTCCTGCTCCTCTTAGCATGATAAACAAGATTCAAAGAGAGTGAGATGCCAGCTCCTTTCATTCAGTCAGTAGCTTCAATCATTTCTGGACGTTTTTCAATGGCAAAAATCAATGAATATTGTAAATGCACAAACAGTAATTTCTCCGCATTGCAAGGTGCAATTCTGAAATTTTTTGCTTTTTTCTGCTCCTCTTAGCATGATAAAGAAGACTCAAAGAGAGTGAGATGCCAGCTCCTTTCATTCAGTCAGTAGCTTCAATCATTTCTGGTATATGAATAACATGATGTTTTTCAATGGCAAAAATCAATGAATATTGTAAATGCACAAACAGTAATTTGTCCGCATTGCAAGGTGCAATTCTGAAATTTTTTGCTTTTTCCTGCTCCTCTTAGCATGATAAAGAAGATTCAAAGAGAGTGAGATGCCAGCTCCTTTCATTCAGTCAGTAGCTTCAATCATTTCTGGACGTTTTTCAATGGCAAAAATCAATGAATATTGTAAATGCACAAACAGTAATTTCTCCGCATTGCAAGGTGCAATTCTGAAATTTTTTGCTTTTTCCTGCTCCTCTTAGCATGATAAACAAGATTCAAAGAGAGTGAGATGCCAGCTCCTTTCATTCAGTCAGTAGCTTCAATCATTTCTGGACGTTTTTCAATGGCAAAAATCAATGAATATTGTAAATGCACAAACAGTAATTTCTCCGCATTGCAAGGTGCAATTCTGAAATTTTTTTTCTTTTTCCTGCTCCTCTTAGCATGATAAAGAAGATTCAAAGAGAGTGAGATGCCAGCTCCTTTCATTCAGTCAGTAGCTACAATCATTTCTGGACGTTTTTCAATGGCAAAAATCAATGAATATTGTAAATGCACAAACAGTAATTTCTCCGCATTGCAAGGTGCAATTCTGAAATTTTTTGCTTTTTCCTGCTCCTCTTAGCATGATAAACAAGATTCAAAGAGAGTGAGATGCCAGCTCCTTTCATTCAGTCAGTAGCTTCAATCATTTCTGGACGTTTTTCAATGGCAAAAATCAATGAATATTGTAAATGCACAAACAGTAATTTCTCCGCATTGCAAGGTGCAATTCTGAAATTTTTTGCTTTTTTCTGCTCCTCTTAGCATGATAAAGAAGACTCAAAGAGAGTGAGATGCCAGCTCCTTTCATTCAGTCAGTAGCTTCAAACATTTCTGGTATATGAATAACATGATGTTTTTCAATGGCAAAAATCAATGAATATTGTAAATGCACAAACAGTAATTTCTCCGCATTGCAAGGTGCAATTCTGAAATTTTTTGCTTTTTCCTGCTCCTCTTAGCATGATAAAGAAGATTCAAAGAGAGTGAGATGCCAGCTCCTTTCATTCAGTCAGTAGCTTCAAACATTTCTGGTATATGAATAACATGATGTTTTTCAATGGCAAAAATCAATGAATATTGTAAATGCACAAACAGTAATTTCTCCGCATTGCAAGGTGCAATTCTGAAATTTTTTGCTTTTTCCTGCTCCTCTTAGCATGATAAAGAAGATTCAAAGAGAGTGAGATGCCAGCTCCTTTCATTCAGTCAGTAGCTTCAATCATTTCTGGACGTTTTTCAATGGCAAAAATCATTGAATATTGTAAATGCACAAACAGTAATTTCTCCGCATTGCAAGGTGCAATTCTGAAATTTTTTGCTTTTTCCTGCTCCTCTTAGCATGATAAAGAAGATTCAAAGAGTGAGATGCCAGCTCCTTTCATTCAGTCAGTAGCTTCAATCATTTCTGGAATATGAATAACATGATGTTTTTCAATGGCAAAAATCAATGAATATTGTAAATGCACAAACAGTAATTTCTCCGCATTGCAAGGTGCAATTCTGAAATTTTTTGCTTTTTCCTGCTCCTCTTAGCATGATAAAGAAGATTCAAAGAGAGTGAGATGCCAGCTCCTTTCATTCAGTCAGTAGCTTCAATCATTTCTGGACGTTTTTCAATGGCAAAAATCATTCTCCGCATTGCAAGGTGCAATTCTGAAATTTTTTGCTTTTTCCTGCTCCTCTTAGCATGATAAAGAAGATTCAAAGAGAGTGAGATGCCAGCTCCTTTCATTCAGTCAGTAGCTTCAATCATTTCTGGAATATGAATAACATGATGTTTTTCAATGGCAAAAATCAATGAATATTGTAAATGCACAAACAGTAATTTCTCCGCATTGCAAGGTGCAATTCTGAAATTTTTTGCTTTTTCCTGCTCCTCTTAGCATGATAAAGAAGATTCAAAGAGAGTGAGATGCCAGCTCCTTTCATTCAGTCAGTAGCTTCAAACATTTCTGGTATATGAATAACATGATGTTTTTCAATGGCAAAAATCAATGAATATTGTAAATGCACAAACAGTAATTTCTCCGCATTGCAAGGTGCAATTCTGAAATTTTTTGCTTTTTCCTGCTCCTCTTAGCATGATAAAGAAGATTCAAAGAGAGTGAGATGCCAGCTCCTTTCATTCAGTCAGTAGCTTCAATCATTTCTGGACGTTTTTCAATGGCAAAAATCAATGAATATTGTAAATGCACAAACAGTAATTTCTCCGCATTGCAAGGTGCAATTCTGAAATTTTTTGCTTTTTCCTGCTCCTCTTAGCATGATAAAGAAGATTCAAAGAGAGTGAGATGCCAGCTCCTTTCATTCAGTCAGTAGCTTCAAACATTTCTGGTATATGAATAACATGATGTTTTTCAATGGCAAAAATCAATGAATATTGTAAATGCACAAACAGTAATTTCTCCGCATTGCAAGGTGCAATTCTGAAATTTTTTGCTTTTTCCTGCTCCTCTTAGCATGATAAAGAAGATTCAAAGAGAGTGAGATGCCAGCTCCTTTCATTCAGTCAGTAGCTTCAATCATTTCTGGACGTTTTTCAATGGCAAAAATCAATGAATATTGTAAATGCACAAACAGTAATTTCTCCGCATTGCAAGGTGCAATTCTGAAATTTTTTGCTTTTTCCTGCTCCTCTTAGCATGATAAAGAAGATTCAAAGAGAGTGAGATGCCAGCTCCTTTCATTCAGTCAGTAGCTTCAATCATTTCTGGACGTTTTTCAATGGCAAAAATCAATGAATATTGTAAATGCACAAACAGTAATTTCTCCGCATTGCAAGGTGCAATTCTGAAATTTTTTGCTTTTTCCTGCTCCTCTTAGCATGATAAAGAAGATTCAAAGAGAGTGAGATGCCAGCTCCTTTCATTCAGTCAGTAGCTTCAAACATTTCTGGTATATGAATAACATGATGTTTTTCAATGGCAAAAATCAATGAATATTGTAAATGCACAAACAGTAATTTCTCCGCATTGCAAGGTGCAATTCTGAAATTTTTTGCTTTTTCCTGCTCCTCTTAGCATGATAAAGAAGATTCAAAGAGAGTGAGATGCCAGCTCCTTTCATTCAGTCAGTAGCTTCAATCATTTCTGGACATTTTTCAATGGCAAAAATCAATGAATATTGTAAATGCACAAACAGTAATTTCTCCGCATTGCAAGGTGCAATTCTGAAATTTTTTGCTTTTTTCTGCTCCTCTTAGCATGATAAAGAAGACTCAAAGAGAGTGAGATGCCAGCTCCTTTCATTCAGTCAGTAGCTTCAAACATTTCTGGTATATGAATAACATGATGTTTTTCAATGGCAAAAATCAATGAATATTGTAAATGCACAAACAGTAATTTCTCCGCATTGCAAGGTGCAATTCTGAAATTTTTTCCTTTTTCCTGCTCCTCTTAGCATGATAAAGAAGATTCAAAGAGAGTGAGATGCCAGCTCCTTTCATTCAGTCAGTAGCTTCAATCATTTCTGGACGTTTTTCAATGGCAAAAATCAATGAATATTGTAAATGCACAAACAGTAATTTCTCCGCATTGCAAGGTGCAATTCTGAAATTTTTTGCTTTTTCCTGCTCCTCTTAGCATGTTAAAGAAGATTCAAAGAGAGTGAGATGCCAGCTCCTTTCATTCAGTCAGTAGCTTCAATCATTTCTGGACGTTTTTCAATGGCAAAAATCATTGAATATTGTAAATGCACAAACAGTAATTTCTCCGCATTGCAAGGTGCAATTCTGAAATTTTTTGCTTTTTCCTGCTCCTCTTAGCATGATAAAGAAGATTCAAAGAGAGTGAGATGCCAGCTCCTTTCATTCAGTCAGTAGCTTCAATCATTTCTGGTATATGAATAACATGATGTTTTTCAATGGCAAAAATCAATGAATATTGTAAATGCACAAACAGTAATTTCTCCGCATTGCAAGGTGCAATTCTGAAATTTTTTGCTTTTTCCTGCTCCTCTTAGCATGATAAAGAAGATTCAAAGAGAGTGAGATGCCAGCTCCTTTCATTCAGTCAGTAGCTTCAATCATTTCTGGACGTTTTTCAATGGCAAAAATCAATGAATATTGTAAATGCACAAACAGTAATTTCTCCGCATTGCAAGGTGCAATTCTGAAATTTTTTGCTTTTTCCTGCTCCTCTTAGCATGATAAACAAGATTCAAAGAGAGTGAGATACCAGCTCCTTTCATTCAGTCAGTAGCTTCAATCATTTCTGGATGTTTTTCAATGGCAAAAATCAATGAATATTGTAAATGCACAAACAGTAATTTCTCCGCATTGCAAGGTGCAATTCTGAAATTTTTTGCTTTTTCCTGCTCCTCTTAGCATGATAAAGAAGATTCAAAGAGAGTGAGATGCCAGCTCCTTTCATTCAGTCAGTAGCTTCAAACATTTCTGGTATATGAATAACATGATGTTTTTCAATGGCAAAAATCAATGAATATTGTAAATGCACAAACAGTAATTTCTCCGCATTGCAAGGTGCAATTCTGAAATTTTTTGCTTTTTCCTGCTCCTCTTAGCATGATAAACAAGATTCAAAGAGAGTGAGATGCCAGCTCCTTTCATTCAGTCAGTAGCTTCAATCATTTCTGGACATTTTTCAATGGCAAAAATCAATGAATATTGTAAATGCACAAACAGTAATTTCTCCGCATTGCAAGGTGCAATTCTGAAATTTTTTGCTTTTTCCTGCTCCTCTTAGCATGATAAAGAAGATTCAAAGAGAGTGAGATGCCAGCTCCTTTCATTCAGTCAGTAGCTTCAAACATTTCTGGTATATGAATAACATGATGTTTTTCAATGGCAAAAATCAATGAATATTGTAAATGCACAAACAGTAATTTCTCCGCATTGCAAGGTGCAATTCTGAAATTTTTTGCTTTTTCCTGCTCCTCTTAGCATGATAAAGAAGATTCAAAGAGAGTGAGATGCCAGCTCCTTTCATTCAGTCAGTAGCTTCAATCATTTCTGGACGTTTTTCAATGGCAAAAATCAATGAATATTGTAAATGCACAAACAGTAATTTCTCCGCATTGCAAGGTGCAATTCTGAAATTTTTTGCTTTTTCCTGCTCCTCTTAGCATGATAAAGAAGACTCAAAGAGAGTGAGATGCCAGCTCCTTTCATTCAGTCAGTAGCTTCAAACATTTCTGGTATATGAATAACATGGTTTTTCAATGGCAAAAATCAATGAATATTGTAAATGCACAAACAGTAATTTCTCCGCATTGCAAGGTGCAATTCTGAAATTTTTTGCTTTTTCCTGCTCCTCTTAGCATGATAAAGAAGATTCAAAGAGAGTGAGAAGCCAGCTCCTTTCATTCAGTCAGTAGCTTCAATCATTTCTGGACGTTTTTCAATGGCAAAAATCATTGAATATTGTAAATGCACAAACAGTAATTTCTCCGCATTGCAAGGTGCAATTCTGAAATTTTTTGCTTTTTCCTGCTCCTCTTAGCATGATAAAGAAGATTCAAAGAGAGTGAGATGCCAGCTCCTTTCATTCAGTCAGTAGCTTCAATCATTTCTGGTATATGAATAACATGATGTTTTTCAATGGCAAAAATCAATGAATATTGTAAATGCACAAACAGTAATTTCTCCGCATTGCAAGGTGCAATTCTGAAATTTTTTGCTTTTTCCTGCTCCTCTTAGCATGATAAAGAAGATTCAAAGAGAGTGAGATGCCAGCTCCTTTCATTCAGTCAGTAGCTTCAATCATTTCTGGACGTTTTTCAATGGCAAAAATCAATGAATATTGTAAATGCACAAACAGTAATTTCTCCGCATTGCAAGGTGCAATTCTGAAATTTTTTGCTTTTTCCTGCTCCTCTTAGCATGATAAACAAGATTCAAAGAGAGTGAGATGCCAGCTCCTTTCATTCAGTCAGTAGCTTCAATCATTTCTGGACGTTTTTCAATGGCAAAAATCAATGAATATTGTAAATGCACAAACAGTAATTTCTCCGCATTGCAAGGTGCAATTCTGAAATTTTTTGCTTTTTCCTGCTCCTCTTAGCATGATAAAGAAGATTCAAAGAGAGTGAGATGCCAGCTCCTTTCATTCAGTCAGTAGCTTCAAACATTTCTGGTATATGAATAACATGATGTTTTTCAATGGCAAAAATCAATGAATATTGTAAATGCACAAACAGTAATTTCTCCGCATTGCAAGGTGCAATTCTGAAATTTTTTGCTTTTTCCTGCTCCTCTTAGCATGATAAAGAAGATTCAAAGAGAGTGAGATGCCAGCTCCTTTCATTCAGTCAGTAGCTTCAATCATTTCTGGACGTTTTTCAATGGCAAAAATCAATGAATATTGTAAATGCACAAACAGTAATTTCTCCGCATTGCAAGGTGCAATTCTGAAATTTTTTGCTTTTTCCTGCTCCTCTTAGCATGATAAACAAGATTCAAAGAGAGTGAGATGCCAGCTCCTTTCATTCAGTCAGTAGCTTCAATCATTTCTGGACGTTTTTCAATGGCAAAAATCAATGAATATTGTAAATGCACAAACAGTAATTTCTCCGCATTGCAAGGTGCAATTCTGAAATTTTTTGCTTTTTCCTGCTCCTCTTAGCATGATAAAGAAGATTCAAAGAGAGTGAGATGCCAGCTCCTTTCATTCAGTCAGTAGCTTCAAACATTTCTGGTATATGAATAACATGATGTTTTTCAATGGCAAAAATCAATGAATATTGTAAATGCACAAACAGTAATTTCTCCGCATTGCAAGGTGCAATTCTGAAATTTTTTGCTTTTTCCTGCTCCTCTTAGCATGATAAAGAAGATTCAAAGAGAGTGAGATGCCAGCTCCTTTCATTCAGTCAGTAGCTTCAATCATTTCTGGACATTTTTCAATGGCAAAAATCAATGAATATTGTAAATGCACAAACAGTAATTTCTCCGCATTGCAAGGTGCAATTCTGAAATTTTTTGCTTTTTTCTGCTCCTCTTAGCATGATAAAGAAGACTCAAAGAGAGTGAGATGCCAGCTCCTTTCATTCAGTCAGTAGCTTCAATCATTTCTGGACGTTTTTCAATGGCAAAAATCAATGAATATTGTAAATGCACAAACAGTAATTTCTCCGCATTGCAAGGTGCAATTCTGAAATTTTTTGCTTTTTTCTGCTCCTCTTAGCATGATAAAGAAGACTCAAAGAGAGTGAGATGCCAGCTCCTTTCATTCAGTCAGTAGCTTCAAACATTTCTGGTATATGAATAACATGATGTTTTTCAATGGCAAAAATCAATGAATATTGTAAATGCACAAACAGTAATTTCTCCGCATTGCAAGGTGCAATTCTGAAATTTTTTGCTTTTTCCTGCTCCTCTTAGCATGATAAAGAAGATTCAAAGAGAGTGAGATGCCAGCTCCTTTCATTCAGTCAGTAGCTTCAATCATTTCTGGACGTTTTTCAATGGCAAAAATCAATGAATATTGTAAATGCACAAACTAATTTCTCCGCATTGCAAGTTGCAATTCTGAAATTTTTTGCTTTTTCCTGCTCCTCTTAGCATGATAAAGAAGATTCAAAGAGAGTGAGATGCCAGCTCCTTTCATTCAGTCAGTAGCTTCAATCATTTCTGGACGTTTTTCAATGGCAAAAATCAATGAATATTGTAAATGCACAAACAGTAATTTCTCCGCATTGCAAGGTGCAATTCTGAAATTTTTTGCTTTTTCCTGCTCCTCTTAGCATGATAAAGAAGATTCAAAGAGAGTGAGATGCCAGCTCCTTTCATTCAGTCAGTAGCTTCAATCATTTCTGGACGTTTTTCAATGGCAAAAATCATTGAATATTGTAAATGCACAAACAGTAATTTATCCGCATTGCAAGGTGCAATTCTGAAATTTTTTGCTTTTTCCTGCTCCTCTTAGCATGATAAAGAAGATTCAAAGAGAGTGAGATGCCAGCTCCTTTCATTCAGTCAGTAGCTTCAATCATTTCTGGTATATGAATAACATGATGTTTTTCAATGGCAAAAATCAATGAATATTGTAAATGCACAAACAGTAATTTCTCCGCATTGCAAGGTGCAATTCTGAAATTTTTTGCTTTTTTCTGCTCCTCTTAGCATGATAAAGAAGACTCAAAGAGAGTGAGATGCCAGCTCCTTTCATTCAGTCAGTAGCTTCAAACATTTCTGGTATATGAATAACATGTTTTTCAATGGCAAAAATCAATGAATATTGTAAATGCACAAACAGTAATTTCTCCGCATTGCAAGGTGCAATTCTGAAATTTTTTGCTTTTTCCTGCTCCTCTTAGCATGATAAAGAAGATTCAAAGAGAGTGAGATGCCAGCTCCTTTCATTCAGTCAGTAGCTTCAATCATTTCTGGACGTTTTTCAATGGCAAAAATCAATGAATATTGTAAATGCACAAACAGTAATTTCTCCGCATTGCAAGGTGCAATTCTGAAATTTTTTGCTTTTTCCTGCTCCTCTTAGCATGATAAACAAGATTCAAAGAGAGTGAGATGCCAGCTCCTTTCATTCAGTCAGTAGCTTCAATCATTTCTGGACGTTTTTCAATGGCAAAAATCAATGAATATTGTAAATGCACAAACAGTAATTTCTCCGCATTGCAAGGTGCAATTCTGAAATTTTTTGCTTTTTCCTGCTCCTCTTAGCATGATAAAGAAGATTCAGAGAGAGTGAGATGCCAGCTCCTTTCATTCAGTCAGTAGCTACAATCATTTCTGGACGTTTTTCAATGGCAAAAATCAATGAATATTGTAAATGCACAAACAGTAATTTCTCCGCATTGCAAGGTGCAATTCTGAAATTTTTTGCTTTTTCCTGCTCCTCTTAGCATGATAAAGAAGATTCAAAGAGAGTGAGATGCCAGCTCCTTTCATTCAGTCAGTAGCTTCAATCATTTCTGGACGTTTTTCAATGGCAAAAATCAATGAATATTGTAAATGCACAAACAGTAATTTCTCCGCATTGCAAGGTGCAATTCTGAAATTTTTTGCTTTTTCCTGCTCCTCTTAGCATGATAAAGAAGATTCAAAGAGAGTGAGATGCCAGCTCCTTTCATTCAGTCAGTAGCTTCAAACATTTCTGGTATATGAATAACATGATGTTTTTCAATGGCAAAAATCA
>NW_027366079.1:0-82093 GCF_046119375.1 Phyllobates terribilis
TGACTGAATGAAAGGAGCTGGCATCTCACTCTCTTAGAATCTTCTTTATCATGCTAGGATTAGCAGGAAAAAGCTAAAAATTTCAGAATTGCACCGTGCAATGTGGAGATATTACTGTTTGTGCATTTACAATATTCATTGATTTTTGCCATTGAAAACATGTTTTTCATATACCAGAAATGTTTGAAGCTACTGACTGAATGAAAGGAGCTGGCATCTCACTCTCTTTGAATCTTCTTTATCATGCTAGGATTAACAGGAAAAGCTAAAAATTTCAGAATTGCACCTTGCAATGTGGAGATATTACTGTTTGTGCATTTACAATATTCATTGATTTTTGCCATTGAAAAACATGTTTTTCATATACCAGAAATGTTTGAAGCTACTGACTGAATGAAAGGAGCTGGCATCTCACTCTCTTTGAATCTTCTTTATCATGCTAGGATTAGCAGGAAAAAGCTAAAAATTTCAGAATTGCACCGTGCAATGTGGAGATATTACTGTTTGTGCATTTACAATATTCATTGATTTTTGCCATTGAAAAACATGTTTTTCATATACCAGAAATGTTTGAAGCTACTGACTGAATGAAAGGAGCTGGCATCTCACTCTCTTTGAATCTTCTTTATCATGCTAGGATTAGCAGGAAAAAGCCAAAAAATTTCAGAATTGCACCTTGCAATGTGGAGATATTACTGTTTGTGCATTTACAATATTCATTGATTTTTGCCATTGAAAAACATGTTTTTCATATACCAGAAATGTTTGAAGCTACTGACTGAATGAAAGGAGCTGGCATCTCACTCTCTTTGAATCTTCTTTATCATGCTAGGATTAACAGGAAAAAGCTAAAAATTTCAGAATTGCACCGTGCAATGTGGAGATATTACTGTTTGTGCATTTACAATATTCATTGATTTTTGCCATTGAAAAACGTCCAGAAATGTTTGAAGCTACTGACTGAATGAAAGGAGCTGGCATCTCACTCTCTTTGAATCTTCTTTATCATGCTAGGATTAACAGGAAAAAGCTAAAAATTTCAGAATGCACCTTGCAATGTGGAGATATTACTGTTTGTGCATTTACAATATTCATTGATTTTTGCCATTGAAAAACATGTTTTTCATATACCAGAAATGTTTGAAGCTACTGACTGAATGAAAGGAGCTGGCATCTCACTCTCTTTGATTCTTCTTTATCATGCTAGGATTAGCAGGAAAAGCAAAAAATTTCAGAATTGCACCTTGCAATGTGGAGATATTACTGTTTGTGCATTACAATATTCATTGATTTTTGCCATTGAAAAATGTTTTCATACCAGAAATGTTTGAAGCTACTGACTGAATGAAAGGAGCTGGCATCTCACTCTCTTTGAATCTTCTTTATCATGCTAGGATTAACAGGAAAAAGCTAAAAATTTCAGAATTGCACCTTGCAATGTGGAGATATTACTGTTTGTGCATTTACAATATTCATTGATTTTTGCCATTGAAAAACATGTTTTTCATATACCAGAAATGTTTGAAGCTACTGACTGAATGAAAGGAGCTGGCATCTCACTCTCTTTGAATCTTCTTTATCATGCTAGGATTAGCAGGAAAAAGCAAAAAATTTCAGAATTGCACCGTGCAATGTGGAGATATTACTGTTTGTGCATTTACAATATTCATTGATTTTTGCCATTGAAAACATGTTTTTCATATACCAGAAATGTTTGAAGCTACTGACTGAATGAAAGGAGCTGGCATCTCACTCTCTTTGAATCTTCTTTATCATGCTAGGATTAGCAGGAAAAAGCAAAAAATTTCAGAATTGCACCTTGCAATGTGGAGATATTACTGTTTGTGCATTTACAATATTCATTGATTTTTGCCATTGAAAAACATGTTTTTCATATACCAGAAATGTTTGAAGCTACTGACTGAATGAAAGGAGCTGGCATCTCACTCTCTTTGAATCTTCTTTATCATGCTAGGATTAACAGGAAAAAGCTAAAAATTTCAGAATTGCACCGTGCAATGTGGAGATATTACTGTTTGTGCATTTACAATATTCATTGATTTTTGCCATTGAAAAACGTCCAGAAATGTTTGAAGCTACTGACTGAATGAAAGGAGCTGGCATCTCACTCTCTTTGAATCTTCTTTATCATGCTAGGATTAGCAGGAAAAAGCAAAAAATTTCAGAATTGCACCTTGCAATGTGGAGATATTACTGTTTGTGCATTTACAATATTCATTGATTTTTGCCATTGAAAAACATGTTTTTCATATACCAGAAATGTTTGAAGCTACTGACTGAATGAAAGGAGCTGGCATCTCACTCTCTTTGAATCTTCTTTATCATGCTAGGATTAACAGGAAAAAGCAAAAAATTTCAGAATTGCACCGTGCAATGTGGAGATATTACTGTTTGTGCATTTACAATATTCGTTGATTTTTGCCATTGAAAAACGTCCAGAAATGTTTGAAGCTACTGACTGAATGAAAGGAGCTGGCATCTCACTCTCTTTGAATCTTCTTTATCATGCTAGGATTAGCAGGAAAAAGCTAAAAATTTCAGAATTGCACCTTGCAATGTGGAGATATTACTGTTTGTGCATTTACAATATTCATTGATTTTTGCCATTGAAAAACATGTTTTTCATATACCAGAAATGTTTGAAGCTACTGACTGAATGAAAGGAGCTGGCATCTCACTCTCTTTGAATCTTCTTTATCATGCTAGGATTAGCAGGAAAAAGCTAAAAATTTCAGAATTGCACCGTGCAATGTGGAGATATTACTGTTTGTGCATTTACAATATTCATTGATTTTTGCCATTGAAAAACATGTTTTTCATATACCAGAAATGTTTGAAGCTACTGACTGAATGAAAGGAGCTGGCATCTCACTCTCTTTGAATCTTCTTTATCATGCTAGGATTAACAGGAAAAAGCTAAAAATTTCAGAATTGCACCGTGCAATGTGGAGATATTACTGTTTGTGCATTTACAATATTCATTGATTTTTGCCATTGAAAAACGTCCAGAAATGTTTGAAGCTACTGACTGAATGAAAGGAGCTGGCATCTCACTCTCTTTGAATCTTCTTTATCATGCTAGGATTAGCAGGAAAAAGCAAAAAATTTCAGAATTGCACCGTGCAATGTGGAGATATTACTGTTTGTGCATTTACAATATTCATTGATTTTTGCCATTGAAAAACATGTTTTTCATATACCAGAAATGTTTGAAGCTACTGACTGAATGAAAGGAGCTGGCATCTCACTCTCTTTGAATCTTCTTTATCATGCTAGGATTAACAGGAAAAAGCTAAAAATTTCAGAATTGCACCGTGCAATGTGGAGATATTACTGTTTGTGCATTTACAATATTCATTGATTTTTGCCATTGAAAAACGTCCAGAAATGTTTGAAGCTACTGACTGAATGAAAGGAGCTGGCATCTCACTCTCTTTGAATCTTCTTTATCATGCTAGGATTAACAGGAAAAAGCTAAAAATTTCAGAATTGCACCTTGCAATGTGGAGATATTACTGTTTGTGCATTTACAATATTCATTGATTTTTGCCATTGAAAAACATGTTTTTCATATACCAGAAATGTTTGAAGCTACTGACTGAATGAAAGGAGCTGGCATCTCACTCTCTTTGAATCTTCTTTATCATGCTAGGATTAGCAGGAAAAAGCAAAAAATTTCAGAATTGCACCTTGCAATGTGGAGATATTACTGTTTGTGCATTTACAATATTCATTGATTTTTGCCATTGAAAAACGTCCAGAAATGTTTGAAGCTACTGACTGAATGAAAGGAGCTGGCATCTCACTCTCTTTGAATCTTCTTTATCATGCTAGGATTAACAGGAAAAAGCTAAAAATTTCAGAATTGCACCGTGCAATGTGGAGATATTACTGTTTGTGCATTTACAATATTCATTGATTTTTGCCATTGAAAAACATGTTTTTCATATACCAGAAATGTTTGAAGCTACTGACTGAATGAAAGGAGCTGGCATCTCACTCTCTTTGAATCTTCTTTATCATGCTAGGATTAACAGGAAAAAGCAAAAAATTTCAGAATTGCACCGTGCAATGTGGAGATATTACTGTTTGTGCATTTACAATATTCATTGATTTTTGCCATTGAAAAACATGTTTTTCATATACCAGAAATGTTTGAAGCTACTGACTGAATGAAAGGAGCTGGCATCTCACTCTCTTTGAATCTTCTTTATCATGCTAGGATTAGCAGGAAAAAGCTAAAAATTTCAGAATTGCACCGTGCAATGTGGAGATATTACTGTTTGTGCATTTACAATATTCATTGATTTTTGCCATTGAAAAACGTCCAGAAATGTTTGAAGCTACTGACTGAATGAAAGGAGCTGGCATCTCACTCTCTTTGAATCTTCTTTATCATGCTAGGATTAACAGGAAAAAGCTAAAAATTTCAGAATTGCACCTTGCAATGTGGAGATATTACTGTTTGTGCATTTACAATATTCATTGATTTTTGCCATTGAAAAACATGTTTTTCATATACCAGAAATGTTTGAAGCTACTGACTGAATGAAAGGAGCTGGCATCTCACTCTCTTTGAATCTTCTTTATCATGCTAGGATTAGCAGGAAAAAGCAAAAAATTTCAGAATTGCACCGTGCAATGTGGAGATATTACTGTTTGTGCATTTACAATATTCATTGATTTTTGCCATTGAAAAACATGTTTTTCATATACCAGAAATGTTTGAAGCTACTGACTGAATGAAAGGAGCTGGCATCTCACTCTCTTTGAATCTTCTTTATCATGCTAGGATTAACAGGAAAAAGCTAAAAATTTCAGAATTGCACCTTGCAATGTGGAGATATTACTGTTTGTGCATTTACAATATTCATTGATTTTTGCCATTGAAAAACGTTTTTCATATACCAGAAATGTTTGAAGCTACTGACTGAATGAAAGGAGCTGGCATCTCACTCTCTTTGAATCTTCTTTATCATGCTAGGATTAACAGGAAAAAGCTAAAAATTTCAGAATTGCACCTTGCAATGTGGAGATATTACTGTTTGTGCATTTACAATATTCATTGATTTTTGCCATTGAAAAACATGTTTTTCATATACCAGAAATGTTTGAAGCTACTGACTGAATGAAAGGAGCTGGCATCTCACTCTCTTTGAATCTTCTTTATCATGCTAGGATTAGCAGGAAAAAGCAAAAAATTTCAGAATTGCACCGTGCAATGTGGAGATATTACTGTTTGTGCATTTACAATATTCATTGATTTTTGCCATTGAAAAACATGTTTTTCATATACCAGAAATGTTTGAAGCTACTGACTGAATGAAAGGAGCTGGCATCTCACTCTCTTTGAATCTTCTTTATCATGCTAGGATTAGCAGGAAAAAGCAAAAAATTTCAGAATTGCACCGTGCAATGTGGAGATATTACTGTTTGTGCATTTACAATATTCATTGATTTTTGCCATTGAAAAACATGTTTTTCATATACCAGAAATGTTTGAAGCTACTGACTGAATGAAAGGAGCTGGCATCTCACTCTCTTTGAATCTTCTTTATCATGCTAGGATTAGCAGGAAAAAGCAAAAAATTTCAGAATTGCACCTTGCAATGTGGAGATATTACTGTTTGTGCATTTACAATATTCATTGATTTTTGCCATTGAAAAACATGTTTTTCATATACCAGAAATGTTTGAAGCTACTGACTGAATTAAAGGAGCTGGCATCTCACTCTCTTTGAATCTTCTTTATCATGCTAGGATTAACAGGAAAAAGCTAAAAATTTCAGAATTGCACCTTGCAATGTGGAGATATTACTGTTTGTGCATTTACAATATTCATTGATTTTTGCCATTGAAAAACATGTTTTTCATATACCAGAAATGTTTGAAGCTACTGACTGAATGAAAGGAGCTGGCATCTCACTCTCTTTGAATCTTCTTTATCATGCTAGGATTAGCAGGAAAAAGCAAAAAATTTCAGAATTGCACCGTGCAATGTGGAGATATTACTGTTTGTGCATTTACAATATTCATTGATTTTTGCCATTGAAAAACATGTTTTTCATATACCAGAAATGTTTGAAGCTACTGACTGAATGAAAGGAGCTGGCATCTCACTCTCTTTGAATCTTCTTTATCATGCTAGGATTAACAGGAAAAAGCTAAAAATTTCAGAATTGCACCTTGCAATGTGGAGATATTACTGTTTGTGCATTTACAATATTCATTGATTTTTGCCATTGAAAAACATGTTTTTCATATACCAGAAATGTTTGAAGCTACTGACTGAATGAAAGGAGCTGGCATCTCACTCTCTTTGAATCTTCTTTATCATGCTAGGATTAACAGGAAAAAGCAAAAAATTTCAGAATTGCACCGTGCAATGTGGAGATATTACTGTTTGTGCATTTACAATATTCATTGATTTTTGCCATTGAAAAACGTCCAGAAATGTTTGAAGCTACTGACTGAATGAAAGGAGCTGGCATCTCACTCTCTTTGAATCTTCTTTATCATGCTAGGATTAGCAGGAAAAAGCAAAAAATTTCAGAATTGCACCGTGCAATGTGGAGATATTACTGTTTGTGCATTTACAATATTCATTGATTTTTGCCATTGAAAAACATGTTTTTCATATACCAGAAATGTTTGAAGCTACTGACTGAATGAAAGGAGCTGGCATCTCACTCTCTTTGAATCTTCTTTATCATGCTAGGATTAACAGGAAAAAGCAAAAAATTTCAGAATTGCACCGTGCAATGTGGAGATATTACTGTTTGTGCATTTACAATATTCATTGATTTTTGCCATTGAAAAACGTCCAGAAATGTTTGAAGCTACTGACTGAATGAAAGGAGCTGGCATCTCACTCTCTTCGAATCTTCTTTATCATGCTAGGATTAGCAGGAAAAAGCTAAAAATTTCAGAATTGCACCGTGCAATGTGGAGATATTACTGTTTGTGCATTTACAATATTCATTGATTTTTGCCATTGAAAAACATGTTTTTCATATACCAGAAATGTTTGAAGCTACTGACTGAATGAAAGGAGCTGGCATCTCACTCTCTTTGAATCTTCTTTATCATGCTAGGATTAACAGGAAAAAGCTAAAAATTTCAGAATTGCACCTTGCAATGTGGAGATATTACTGTTTGTGCATTTACAATATTCATTGATTTTTGCCATTGAAAAACGTCCAGAAATGTTTGAAGCTACTGACTGAATGAAAGGAGCTGGCATCTCACTCTCTTTGAATCTTCTTTATCATGCTAGGATTAACAGGAAAAAGCAAAAAATTTCAGAATTGCACCGTGCAATGTGGAGATATTACTGTTTGTGCATTTACAATATTCATTGATTTTTGCCATTGAAAAACGTCCAGAAATGTTTGAAGCTACTGACTGAATGAAAGGAGCTGGCATCTCACTCTCTTTGAATCTTCTTTATCATGCTAGGATTAGCAGGAAAAAGCAAAAAATTTCAGAATTGCACCGTGCAATGTGGAGATATTACTGTTTGTGCATTTACAATATTCATTGATTTTTGCCATTGAAAAACATGTTTTTCATATACCAGAAATGTTTGAAGCTACTGACTGAATGAAAGGAGCTGGCATCTCACTCTCTTTGAATCTTCTTTATCATGCTAGGATTAACAGGAAAAAGCAAAAAATTTCAGAATTGCACCTTGCAATGTGGAGATATTACTGTTTGTGCATTTACAATATTCATTGATTTTTGCCATTGAAAAACATGTTTTTCATATACCAGAAATGTTTGAAGCTACTGACTGAATGAAAGGAGCTGGCATCTCACTCTCTTTGAATCTTCTTTATCATGCTAGGATTAACAGGAAAAAGCAAAAAATTTCAGAATTGCACCGTGCAATGTGGAGATATTACTGTTTGTGCATTTACAATATTCATTGATTTTTGCCATTGAAAAACGTCCAGAAATGTTTGAAGCTACTGACTGAATGAAAGGAGCTGGCATCTCACTCTCTTTGAATCTTCTTTATCATGCTAGGATTAGCAGGAAAAAGCAAAAAATTTCAGAATTGCACCGTGCAATGTGGAGATATTACTGTTTGTGCATTTACAATATTCATTGATTTTTGCCATTGAAAAACATGTTTTTCATATACCAGAAATGTTTGAAGCTACTGACTGAATGAAAGGAGCTGGCATCTCACTCTCTTTGAATCTTCTTTATCATGCTAGGATTAACAGGAAAAAGCAAAAAATTTCAGAATTGCACCGTGCAATGTGGAGATATTACTGTTTGTGCATTTACAATATTCATTGATTTTTGCCATTGAAAAACATGTTTTTCATATGCCAGAAATGTTTGAAGCTACTGACTGAATGAAAGGAGCTGGCATCTCACTCTCTTTGAATCTTCTTTATCATGCTAGGATTAGCAGGAAAAAGCAAAAAATTTCAGAATTGCACCTTGCAATGTGGAGATATTACTGTTTGTGCATTTACAATATTCATTGATTTTTGCCATTGAAAAACATGTTTTTCATATACCAGAAATGTTTGAAGCTACTGACTGAATGAAAGGAGCTGGCATCTCACTCTCTTTGAATCTTCTTTATCATGCTAGGATTAACAGGAAAAAGCAAAAAATTTCAGAATTGCACCGTGCAATGTGGAGATATTACTGTTTGTGCATTTACAATATTCATTGATTTTTGCCATTGAAAAACATGTTTTTCATATACCAGAAATGTTTGAAGCTACTGACTGAATGAAAGGAGCTGGCATCTCACTCTCTTTGAATCTTCTTTATCATGCTAGGATTAACAGGAAAAAGCTAAAAATTTCAGAATTGCACCTTGCAATGTGGAGATATTACTGTTTGTGCATTTACAATATTCATTGATTTTTGCCATTGAAAAACATGTTTTTCATATACCAGAAATGTTTGAAGCTACTGACTGAATGAAAGGAGCTGGCATCTCACTCTCTTTGAATCTTCTTTATCATGCTAGGATTAACAGGAAAAAGCTAAAAATTTCAGAATTGCACCGTGCAATGTGGAGATATTACTGTTTGTGCATTTACAATATTCATTGATTTTTGCCATTGAAAAACATGTTTTTCATATACCAGAAATGTTTGAAGCTACTGACTGAATGAAAGGAGCTGGCATCTCACTCTCTTTGAATCTTCTTTATCATGCTAGGATTAACAGGAAAAAGCTAAAAATTTCAGAATTGCACCTTGCAATGTGGAGATATTACTGTTTGTGCATTTACAATATTCATTGATTTTTGCCATTGAAAAACATGTTTTTCATATACCAGAAATGTTTGAAGCTACTGACTGAATGAAAGGAGCTGGCATCTCACTCTCTTTGAATCTTCTTTATCATGCTAGGATTAGCAGGAAAAAGCAAAAAATTTCAGAATTGCACCGTGCAATGTGGAGATATTAGTGTTTGTGCATTTAC
Organism: Phyllobates terribilis; assembly: GCF_046119375.1. NCBI lineage: Eukaryota > Metazoa > Chordata > Amphibia > Anura > Dendrobatidae > Phyllobates > Phyllobates terribilis. The sequence continues at coordinate 9,481 of NW_027366079.1, forward strand.
AATATTCATTGATTTTTGCCATTGAAAAACATGTTTTTCATATACCAGAAATGTTTGAAGCTACTGACTGAATGAAAGGAGCTGGCATCTCACTCTCTTTGAATCTTCTTTATCATGCTAGGATTAGCAGGAAAAAGCTAAAAATTTCAGAATTGCACCTTGCAATGTGGAGATATTACTGTTTGTGCATTTACAATATTCATTGATTTTTGCCATTGAAAAACATGTTTTTCATATACCAGAAATGTTTGAAGCTACTGACTGAATGAAAGGAGCTGGCATCTCACTCTCTTTGAATCTTCTTTATCATGCTAGGATTAACAGGAAAAAGCAAAAAATTTCAGAATTGCACCGTGCAATGTGGAGATATTACTGTTTGTGCATTTACAATATTCATTGATTTTTGCCATTGAAAAACGTCCAGAAATGTTTGAAGCTACTGACTGAATGAAAGGAGCTGGCATCTCACTCTCTTTGAATCTTCTTTATCATGCTAGGATTAGCAGGAAAAAGCAAAAAATTTCAGAATTGCACCGTGCAATGTGGAGATATTACTGTTTGTGCATTTACAATATTCATTGATTTTTGCCATTGAAAAACATGTTTTTCATATACCAGAAATGTTTGAAGCTACTGACTGAATGAAAGGAGCTGGCATCTCACTCTCTTTGAATCTTCTTTATCATGCTAGGATTAACAGGAAAAAGCAAAAAATTTCAGAATTGCTCCGTGCAATGTGGAGATATTACTGTTTGTGCATTTACAATATTCATTGATTTTTGCCATTGAAAAACATGTTTTTCATATACCAGAAATGTTTGAAGCTACTGACTGAATGAAAGGAGCTGGCATCTCACTCTCTTTGAATCTTCTTTATCATGCTAGGATTAACAGGAAAAAGCAAAAAATTTCAGAATTGCACCGTGCAATGTGGAGATATTACTGTTTGTGCATTTACAATATTCATTGATTTTTGCCATTGAAAAACGTCCAGAAATGTTTGAAGCTACTGACTGAATGAAAGGAGCTGGCATCTCACTCTCTTTGAATCTTCTTTATCATGCTAGGATTAGCAGGAAAAAGCTAAAAATTTCAGAATTGCACCGTGCAATGTGGAGATATTACTGTTTGTGCATTTACAATATTCATTGATTTTTGCCATTGAAAAACATGTTTTTCATATACCAGAAATGTTTGAAGCTACTGACTGAATGAAAGGAGCTGGCATCTCACTCTCTTTGAATCTTCTTTATCATGCTAGGATTAACAGGAAAAAGCTAAAAATTTCAGAATTGCACCTTGCAATGTGGAGATATTACTGTTTGTGCATTTACAATATTCATTGATTTTTGCCATTGAAAAACGTCCAGAAATGTTTGAAGCTACTGACTGAATGAAAAGAGCTGGCATCTCACTCTCTTTGAATCTTCTTTATCATGCTAGGATTAACAGGAAAAAGCAAAAAATTTCAGAATTGCACCGTGCAATGTGGAGATATTACTGTTTGTGCATTTACAATATTCATTGATTTTTGCCATTGAAAAACGTCCAGAAATGTTTGAAGCTACTGACTGAATGAAAGGAGCTGGCATCTCACTCTCTTTGAATCTTCTTTATCATGCTAGGATTAGCAGGAAAAAGCAAAAAATTTCAGAATTGCACCGTGCAATGTGGAGATATTACTGTTTGTGCATTTACAATATTCATTGATTTTTGCCATTGAAAAACATGTTTTTCATATACCAGAAATGTTTGAAGCTACTGACTGAATGAAAGGAGCTGGCATCTCACTCTCTTTGAATCTTCTTTATCATGCTAGGATTAACAGGAAAAAGCAAAAAATTTCAGAATTGCACCTTGCAATGTGGAGATATTACTGTTTGTGCATTTACAATATTCATTGATTTTTGCCATTGAAAAACATGTTTTTCATATACCAGAAATGTTTGAAGCTACTGACTGAATGAAAGGAGCTGGCATCTCACTCTCTTTGAATCTTCTTTATCATGCTAGGATTAACAGGAAAAAGCAAAAAATTTCAGAATTGCACCGTGCAATGTGGAGATATTACTGTTTGTGCATTTACAATATTCATTGATTTTTGCCATTGAAAAACGTCCAGAAATGTTTGAAGCTACTGACTGAATGAAAGGAGCTGGCATCTCACTCTCTTTGAATCTTCTTTATCATGCTAGGATTAGCAGGAAAAAGCAAAAAATTTCAGAATTGCACCGTGCAATGTGGAGATATTACTGTTTGTGCATTTACAATATTCATTGATTTTTGCCATTGAAAAACATGTTTTTCATATACCAGAAATGTTTGAAGCTACTGACTGAATGAAAGGAGCTGGCATCTCACTCTCTTTGAATCTTCTTTATCATGCTAGGATTAACAGGAAAAAGCAAAAAATTTCAGAATTGCACCGTGCAATGTGGAGATATTACTGTTTGTGCATTTACAATATTCATTGATTTTTGCCATTGAAAAACATGTTTTTCATATGCCAGAAATGTTTGAAGCTACTGACTGAATGAAAGGAGCTGGCATCTCACTCTCTTTGAATCTTCTTTATCATGCTAGGATTAGCAGGAAAAAGCAAAAAATTTCAGAATTGCACCTTGCAATGTGGAGATATTACTGTTTGTGCATTTACAATATTCATTGATTTTTGCCATTGAAAAACATGTTTTTCATATACCAGAAATGTTTGAAGCTACTGACTGAATGAAAGGAGCTGGCATCTCACTCTCTTTGAATCTTCTTTATCATGCTAGGATTAACAGGAAAAAGCAAAAAATTTCAGAATTGCACCGTGCAATGTGGAGATATTACTGTTTGTGCATTTACAATATTCATTGATTTTTGCCATTGAAAAACATGTTTTTCATATACCAGAAATGTTTGAAGCTACTGACTGAATGAAAGGAGCTGGCATCTCACTCTCTTTGAATCTTCTTTATCATGCTAGGATTAACAGGAAAAAGCTAAAAATTTCAGAATTGCACCTTGCAATGTGGAGATATTACTGTTTGTGCATTTACAATATTCATTGATTTTTGCCATTGAAAAACATGTTTTTCATATACCAGAAATGTTTGAAGCTACTGACTGAATGAAAGGAGCTGGCATCTCACTCTCTTTGAATCTTCTTTATCATGCTAGGATTAACAGGAAAAAGCTAAAAATTTCAGAATTGCACCGTGCAATGTGGAGATATTACTGTTTGTGCATTTACAATATTCATTGATTTTTGCCATTGAAAAACATGTTTTTCATATACCAGAAATGTTTGAAGCTACTGACTGAATGAAAGGAGCTGGCATCTCACTCTCTTTGAATCTTCTTTATCATGCTAGGATTAACAGGAAAAAGCTAAAAATTTCAGAATTGCACCTTGCAATGTGGAGATATTACTGTTTGTGCATTTACAATATTCATTGATTTTTGCCATTGAAAAACATGTTTTTCATATACCAGAAATGTTTGAAGCTACTGACTGAATGAAAGGAGCTGGCATCTCACTCTCTTTGAATCTTCTTTATCATGCTAGGATTAGCAGGAAAAAGCAAAAAATTTCAGAATTGCACCGTGCAATGTGGAGATATTACTGTTTGTGCATTTACAATATTCATTGATTTTTGCCATTGAAAAACATGTTTTTCATATACCAGAAATGTTTGAAGCTACTGACTGAATGAAAGGAGCTGGCATCTCACTCTCTTTGAATCTTCTTTATCATGCTAGGATTAGCAGGAAAAAGCTAAAAATTTCAGAATTGCACCTTGCAATGTGGAGATATTACTGTTTGTGCATTTACAATATTCATTGATTTTTGCCATTGAAAAACATGTTTTTCATATACCAGAAATGTTTGAAGCTACTGACTGAATGAAAGGAGCTGGCATCTCACTCTCTTTGAATCTTCTTTATCATGCTAGGATTAACAGGAAAAAGCAAAAAATTTCAGAATTGCACCGTGCAATGTGGAGATATTACTGTTTGTGCATTTACAATATTCATTGATTTTTGCCATTGAAAAACGTCCAGAAATGTTTGAAGCTACTGACTGAATGAAAGGAGCTGGCATCTCACTCTCTTTGAATCTTCTTTATCATGCTAGGATTAGCAGGAAAAAGCAAAAAATTTCAGAATTGCACCGTGCAATGTGGAGATATTACTGTTTGTGCATTTACAATATTCATTGATTTTTGCCATTGAAAAACATGTTTTTCATATACCAGAAATGTTTGAAGCTACTGACTGAATGAAAGGAGCTGGCATCTCACTCTCTTTGAATCTTCTTTATCATGCTAGGATTAACAGGAAAAAGCAAAAAATTTCAGAATTGCACCGTGCAATGTGGAGATATTACTGTTTGTGCATTTACAATATTCATTGATTTTTGCCATTGAAAAACATGTTTTTCATATACCAGAAATGTTTGAAGCTACTGACTGAATGAAAGGAGCTGGCATCTCACTCTCTTTGAATCTTCTTTATCATGCTAGGATTAGCAGGAAAAAGCTAAAAATTTCAGAATTGCACCTTGCAATGTGGAGATATTACTGTTTGTGCATTTACAATATTCATTGATTTTTGCCATTGAAAAACGTCCAGAAATGTTTGAAGCTACTGACTGAATGAAAGGAGCTGGCATCTCACCCTCTTTGAATCTTCTTTATCATGCTAGGATTAACAGGAAAAAGCTAAAAATTTCAGAATTGCACCTTGCAATGTGGAGATATTACTGTTTGTGCATTTACAATATTCATTGATTTTTGCCATTGAAAAACATGTTTTTCATATACCAGAAATGTTTGAAGCTACTGACTGAATGAAAGGAGCTGGCATCTCACTCTCTTTGAATCTTCTTTATCATGCTAGGATTAACAGGAAAAAGCTAAAAATTTCAGAATTGCACCGTGCAATGTGGAGATATTACTGTTTGTGCATTTACAATATTCATTGATTTTTGCCATTGAAAAACATGTTTTTCATATACCAGAAATGTTTGAAGCTACTGACTGAATGAAAGGAGCTGGCATCTCACTCTCTTTGAATCTTCTTTATCATGCTAGGATTAGCAGGAAAAAGCAAAAAATTTCAGAATTGCACCGTGCAATGTGGAGATATTACTGTTTGTGCATTTACAATATTCATTGATTTTTGCCATTGAAAAACGTTTTTCATATACCAGAAATGTTTGAAGCTACTGACTGAATGAAAGGAGCTGGCATCTCACTCTCTTTGAATCTTCTTTATCATGCTAGGATTAGCAGGAAAAAGCAAAAAATTTCAGAATTGCACCTTGCAATGTTGAGATATTACTGTTTGTGCATTTACAATATTCATTGATTTTTGCCATTGAAAAACATGTTTTTCATATACCAGAAATGTTTGAAGCTACTGACTGAATGAAAGGAGCTGGCATCTCACTCTCTTTGAATCTTCTTTATCATGCTAGGATTAACAGGAAAAAGCAAAAAATTTCAGAATTGCACCTTGCAATGTGGAGATATAACTGTTTGTGCATTTACAATATTCATTGATTTTTGCCATTGAAAAACGTCCAGAAATGTTTGAAGCTACTGACTGAATGAAAGGAGCTGGCATCTCACTCTCTTTGAATCTTCTTTATCATGCTAGGATTAGCAGGAAAAAGCAAAAAATTTCAGAATTGCACCGTGCAATGTGGAGATATTACTGTTTGTGCATTTACAATATTCATTGATTTTTGCCATTGAAAAACATGTTTTTCATATACCAGAAATGTTTGAAGCTACTGACTGAATGAAAGGAGCTGGCATCTCACTCTCTTTGAATCTTCTTTATCATGCTAGGATTAGCAGGAAAAAGCAAAAAATTTCAGAATTGCACCGTGCAATGTGGAGATATTACTGTTTGTGCATTTACAATATTCATTGATTTTTGCCATTGAAAAACATGTTTTTCATATACCAGAAATGTTTGAAGCTACTGACTGAATGAAAGGAGCTGGCATCTCACTCTCTTTGAATCTTCTTTATCATGCTAGGATTAACAGGAAAAAGCTAAAAATTTCAGAATTGCACCTTGCAATGTGGAGATATTACTGTTTGTGCATTTACAATATTCATTGATTTTTGCCATTGAAAAACATGTTTTTCATATACCAGAAATGTTTGAAGCTACTGACTGAATGAAAGGAGCTGGCATCTCACTCTCTTTGAATCTTCTTTATCATGCTAGGATTAACAGGAAAAAGCAAAAAATTTCAGAATTGCACCTTGCAATGTGGAGATATTACTGTTTGTGCATTTACAATATTCATTGATTTTTGCCATTGAAAAACATGTTTTTCATATACCAGAAATGTTTGAAGCTACTGACTGAATGAAAGGAGCTGGCATCTCACTCTCTTTGAATCTTCTTTATCATGCTAGGATTAGCAGGAAAAAGCTAAAAATTTCAGAATTGCACCGTGCAATGTGGAGATATTACTGTTTGTGCATTTACAATATTCATTGAATTTTGCCATTGAAAAACATGTTTTTCATATACCAGAAATGTTTGAAGCTACTGACTGAATGAAAGGAGCTGGCATCTCACTCTCTTTGAATCTTCTTTATCATGCTAGGATTAACAGGAAAAAGCTAAAAATTTCAGAATTGCACCGTGCAATGTGGAGATATTACTGTTTGTGCATTTACAATATTCATTGATTTTTGCCATTGAAAAACATGTTTTTCATATACCAGAAATGTTTGAAGCTACTGACTGAATGAAAGGAGCTGGCATCTCACTCTCTTTGAATCTTCTTTATCATGCTAGGATTAGCAGGAAAAAGCAAAAAATTTCAGAATTGCACCGTGCAATGTGGAGATATTACTGTTTGTGCATTTACAATATTCATTGATTTTTGCCATTGAAAAACATGTTTTTCATATACCAGAAATGTTTGAAGCTACTGACTGAATGAAAGGAGCTGGCATCTCACTCTCTTTGAATCTTCTTTATCATGCTAGGATTAACAGGAAAAAGCTAAAAATTTCAGAATTGCACCGTGCAATGTGGAGATATTACTGTTTGTGCATTTACAATATTCATTGATTTTTGCCATTGAAAAACATGTTTTTCATATACCAGAAATGTTTGAAGCTACTGACTGAATGAAAGGAGCTGGCATCTCACTCTCTTTGAATCTTCTTTATCATGCTAGGATTAGCAGGAAAAAGCAAAAAATTTCAGAATTGCACCTTGCAATGTGGAGATATTACTGTTTGTGCATTTACAATATTCATTGATTTTTGCCATTGAAAAACGTCCAGAAATGTTTGAAGCTACTGACTGAATGAAAGGAGCTGGCATCTCACTCTCTTTGATTCTTCTTTATCATGCTAGGATTAACAGGAAAAAGCAAAAAATTTCAGAATTGCACCTTGCAATGTGGAGATATTACTGTTTGTGCATTTACAATATTCATTGATTTTTGCCATTGAAAAACATGTTTTTCATATACCAGAAATGTTTGAAGCTACTGACTGAATGAAAGGAGCTGGCATCTCACTCTCTTTGAATCTTCTTTATCATGCTAGGATTAACAGGAAAAAGCTAAAAATTTCAGAATTGCACCGTGCAATGTGGAGATATTACTGTTTGTGCATTTACAATATTCATTGATTTTTGCCATTGAAAAACATGTTTTTCATATACCAGAAATGTTTGAAGCTACTGACTGAATGAAAGGAGCTGGCATCTCACTCTCTTTGAATCTTCTTTATCATGCTAGGATTAACAGGAAAAAGCTAAAAATTTCAGAATTGCACCGTGCAATGTGGAGATATTACTGTTTGTGCATTTACAATATTCATTGATTTTTGCCATTGAAAAACATGTTTTTCATATACCAGAAATGTTTGAAGCTACTGACTGAATGAAAGGAGCTGGCATCTCACTCTCTTTGAATCTTCTTTATCATGCTAGGATTAGCAGGAAAAAGCAAAAAATTTCAGAATTGCACCTTGCAATGTGGAGATATTACTGTTTGTGCATTTACAATATTCATTGATTTTTGCCATTGAAAAACATGTTTTTCATATACCAGAAATGTTTGAAGCTACTGACTGAATGAAAGGAGCTGGCATCTCACTCTCTTTGAATCTTCTTTATCATGCTAGGATTAGCAGGAAAAAGCAAAAAATTTCAGAATTGCACCGTGCAATGTGGAGATATTACTGTTTGTGCATTTACAATATTCATTGATTTTTGCCATTGAAAAACGTCCAGAAATGTTTGAAGCTACTGACTGAATGAAAGGAGCTGGCATCTCACTCTCTTTGAATCTTCTTTATCATGCTAGGATTAGCAGGAAAAAGCAAAAAATGTCAGAATTGCACCGTGCAATGTGGAGATATTACTGTTTGTGCATTTACAATATTCATTGATTTTTGCCATTGAAAAACATGTTTTTCATATACCAGAAATGTTTGAAGCTACTGACTGAATGAAAGGAGCTGGCATCTCACTCTCTTTGAATCTTCTTTATCATGCTAGGATTAGCAGGAAAAAGCTAAAAATTTCAGAATTGCACCGTGCAATGTGGAGATATTACTGTTTGTGCATTTACAATATTCATTGATTTTTGCCATTGAAAAACATGTTTTTCATATACCAGAAATGTTTGAAGCTACTGACTGAATGAAAGGAGCTGGCATCTCACTCTCTTTGAATCTTCTTTATCATGCTAGGATTAACAGGAAAAAGCTAAAAATTTCAGAATTGCACCTTGCAATGTGGAGATATTACTGTTTGTGCATTTACAATATTCATTGATTTTTGCCATTGAAAAACATGTTTTTCATATACCAGAAATGTTTGAAGCTACTGACTGAATGAAAGGAGCTGGCATCTCACTCTCTTTGAATCTTCTTTATCATGCTAGGATTAGCAGGAAAAAGCTAAAAATTTCAGAATTGCACCGTGCAATGTGGAGATATTACTGTTTGTGCATTTACAATATTCATTGATTTTTGCCATTGAAAAACATGTTTTTCATATACCAGAAATGTTTGAAGCTACTGACTGAATGAAAGGAGCTGGCATCTCACTCTCTTTGAATCTTCTTTATCATGCTAGGATTAGCAGGAAAAAGCAAAAAATTTCAGAATTGCACCTTGCAATGTGGAGATATTACTGTTTGTGCATTTACAATATTCATTGATTTTTGCCATTGAAAAACATGTTTTTCATATACCAGAAATGTTTGAAGCTACTGACTGAATGAAAGGAGCTGGCATCTCACTCTCTTTGAATCTTCTTTATCATGCTAGGATTAGCAGGAAAAAGCAAAAAATTTCAGAATTGCACCGTGCAATGTGGAGATATTACTGTTTGTGCATTTACAATATTCATTGATTTTTGCCATTGAAAAACATGTTTTTCATATACCAGAAATGTTTGAAGCTACTGACTGAATGAAAGGAGCTGGCATCTCACTCTCTTTGAATCTTCTTTATCATGCTAGGATTAACAGGAAAAAGCTAAAAATTTCAGAATTGCACCGTGCAATGTGGAGATATTACTGTTTGTGCATTTACAATATTCATTGATTTTTGCCATTGAAAAACGTCCAGAAATGTTTGAAGCTACTGACTGAATGAAAGGAGCTGGCATCTCACTCTCTTTGAATCTTCTTTATCATGCTAGGATTAACAGGAAAAAGCTAAAAATTTCAGAATTGCACCTTGCAATGTGGAGATATTACTGTTTGTGCATTTACAATATTCATTGATTTTTGCCATTGAAAAACATGTTTTTCATATACCAGAAATGTTTGAAGCTACTGACTGAATGAAAGGAGCTGGCATCTCACTCTCTTTGAATCTTCTTTATCATGCTAGGATTAGCAGGAAAAAGCAAAAAATTTCAGAATTGCACCTTGCAATGTGGAGATATTACTGTTTGTGCATTTACAATATTCATTGATTTTTGCCATTGAAAAACGTCCAGAAATGTTTGAAGCTACTGACTGAATGAAAGGAGCTGGCATCTCACTCTCTTTGAATCTTCTTTATCATGCTAGGATTAACAGGAAAAAGCTAAAAATTTCAGAATTGCACCTTGCAATGTGGAGATATTACTGTTTGTGCATTTACAATATTCATTGATTTTTGCCATTGAAAAACATGTTTTTCATATACCAGAAATGTTTGAAGCTACTGACTGAATGAAAGGAGCTGGCATCTCACTCTCTTTGAATCTTCTTTATCATGCTAGGATTAGCAGGAAAAAGCAAAAAATTTCAGAATTGCACCGTGCAATGTGGAGATATTACTGTTTGTGCATTTACAATATTCATTGATTTTTGCCATTGAAAAACATGTTTTTCATATACCAGAAATGTTTGAAGCTACTGACTGAATGAAAGGAGCTGGCATCTCACTCTCTTTGAATCTTCTTTATCATGCTAGGATTAGCAGGAAAAAGCAAAAAATTTCAGAATTGCACCTTGCAATGTGGAGATATTACTGTTTGTGCATTTACAATATTCATTGATTTTTGCCATTGAAAAACATGTTTTTCATATACCAGAAATGTTTGAAGCTACTGACTGAATGAAAGGAGCTGGCATCTCACTCTCTTTGAATCTTCTTTATCATGCTAGGATTAACAGGAAAAAGCTAAAAATTTCAGAATTGCACCGTGCAATGTGGAGATATTACTGTTTGTGCATTTACAATATTCATTGATTTTTGCCATTGAAAAACGTCCAGAAATGTTTGAAGCTACTGACTGAATGAAAGGAGCTGGCATCTCACTCTCTTTGAATCTTCTTTATCATGCTAGGATTAGCAGGAAAAAGCAAAAAATTTCAGAATTGCACCTTGCAATGTGGAGATATTACTGTTTGTGCATTTACAATATTCATTGATTTTTGCCATTGAAAAACATGTTTTTCATATACCAGAAATGTTTGAAGCTACTGACTGAATGAAAGGAGCTGGCATCTCACTCTCTTTGAATCTTCTTTATCATGCTAGGATTAACAGGAAAAAGCAAAAAATTTCAGAATTGCACCGTGCAATGTGGAGATATTACTGTTTGTGCATTTACAATATTCATTGATTTTTGCCATTGAAAAACGTCCAGAAATGTTTGAAGCTACTGACTGAATGAAAGGAGCTGGCATCTCACTCTCTTTGAATCTTCTTTATCATGCTAGGATTAGCAGGAAAAAGCTAAAAATTTCAGAATTGCACCTTGCAATGTGGAGATATTACTGTTTGTGCATTTACAATATTCATTGATTTTTGCCATTGAAAAACATGTTTTTCATATACCAGAAATGTTTGAAGCTACTGACTGAATGAAAGGAGCTGGCATCTCACTCTCTTTGAATCTTCTTTATCATGCTAGGATTAGCAGGAAAAAGCTAAAAATTTCAGAATTGCACCGTGCAATGTGGAGATATTACTGTTTGTGCATTTACAATATTCATTGATTTTTGCCATTGAAAAACATGTTTTTCATATACCAGAAATGTTTGAAGCTACTGACTGAATGAAAGGAGCTGGCATCTCACTCTCTTTGAATCTTCTTTATCATGCTAGGATTAACAGGAAAAAGCTAAAAATTTCAGAATTGCACCGTGCAATGTGGAGATATTACTGTTTGTGCATTTACAATATTCATTGATTTTTACCATTGAAAAACGTCCAGAAATGTTTGAAGCTACTGACTGAATGAAAGGAGCTGGCATCTCACTCTCTTTGAATCTTCTTTATCATGCTAGGATTAGCAGGAAAAAGCAAAAAATTTCAGAATTGCACCGTGCAATGTGGAGATATTACTGTTTGTGCATTTACAATATTCATTGATTTTTGCCATTGAAAAACATGTTTTTCATATACCAGAAATGTTTGAAGCTACTGACTGAATGAAAGGAGCTGGCATCTCACTCTCTTTGAATCTTCTTTATCATGCTAGGATTAACAGGAAAAAGCTAAAAATTTCAGAATTGCACCGTGCAATGTGGAGATATTACTGTTTGTGCATTTACAATATTCATTGATTTTTGCCATTGAAAAACGTCCAGAAATGTTTGAAGCTACTGACTGAATGAAAGGAGCTGGCATCTCACTCTCTTTGAATCTTCTTTATCATGCTAGGATTAACAGGAAAAAGCTAAAAATTTCAGAATTGCACCTTGCAATGTGGAGATATTACTGTTTGTGCATTTACAATATTCATTGATTTTTGCCATTGAAAAACATGTTTTTCATATACCAGAAATGTTTGAAGCTACTGACTGAATGAAAGGAGCTGGCATCTCACTCTCTTTGAATCTTCTTTATCATGCTAGGATTAGCAGGAAAAAGCAAAAAATTTCAGAATTGCACCTTGCAATGTGGAGATATTACTGTTTGTGCATTTACAATATTCATTGATTTTTGCCATTGAAAAACGTCCAGAAATGTTTGAAGCTACTGACTGAATGAAAGGAGCTGGCATCTCACTCTCTTTGAATCTTCTTTATCATGCTAGGATTAACAGGAAAAAGCTAAAAATTTCAGAATTGCACCGTGCAATGTGGAGATATTACTGTTTGTGCATTTACAATATTCATTGATTTTTGCCATTGAAAAACATGTTTTTCATATACCAGAAATGTTTGAAGCTACTGACTGAATGAAAGGAGCTGGCATCTCACTCTCTTTGAATCTTCTTTATCATGCTAGGATTAACAGGAAAAAGCAAAAAATTTCAGAATTGCACCGTGCAATGTGGAGATATTACTGTTTGTGCATTTACAATATTCATTGATTTTTGCCATTGAAAAACATGTTTTTCATATACCAGAAATGTTTGAAGCTACTGACTGAATGAAAGGAGCTGGCATCTCACTCTCTTTGAATCTTCTTTATCATGCTAGGATTAACAGGAAAAAGCTAATAATTTCAGAATTGCACCTTGCAATGTGGAGATATTACTGTTTGTGCATTTACAATATTCATTGATTTTTGCCATTGAAAAACATGTTTTTCATATACCAGAAATGTTTGAAGCTACTGACTGAATGAAAGGAGCTGGCATCTCACTCTCTTTGAATCTTCTTTATCATGCTAGGATTAGCAGGAAAAAGCAAAAAATTTCAGAATTGCACCGTGCAATGTGGAGATATTACTGTTTGTGCATTTACAATATTCATTGATTTTTGCCATTGAAAAACATGTTTTTCATATACCAGAAATGTTTGAAGCTACTGACTGAATGAAAGGAGCTGGCATCTCACTCTCTTTGAATCTTCTTTATCATGCTAGGATTAACAGGAAAAAGCTAAAAATTTCAGAATTGCAATGTGCAATGTGGAGATATTACTGTTTGTGCATTTACAATATTCATTGATTTTTGCCATTGAAAAACGTCCAGAAATGTTTGAAGCTACTGACTGAATGAAAGGAGCTGGCATCTCACTCTCTTTGAATCTTCTTTATCATGCTAGGATTAACAGGAAAAAGCTAAAAATTTCAGAATTGCACCTTGCAATGTGGAGATATTACTGTTTGTGCATTTACAATATTCATTGATTTTTGCCATTGAAAAACATGTTTTTCATATACCAGAAATGTTTGAAGCTACTGACTGAATGAAAGGAGCTGGCATCTCACTCTCTTTGAATCTTCTTTATCATGCTAGGATTAGCAGGAAAAAGCAAAAAATTTCAGAATTGCACCTTGCAATGTGGAGATATTACTGTTTGTGCATTTACAATATTCATTGATTTTTGCCATTGAAAAACGTCCAGAAATGTTTGAAGCTACTGACTGAATGAAAGGAGCTGGCATCTCACTCTCTTTGAATCTTCTTTATCATGCTAGGATTAACAGGAAAAAGCTAAAAATTTCAGAATTGCACCTTGCAATGTGGAGATATTACTGTTTGTGCATTTACAATATTCATTGATTTTTGCCATTGAAAAACATGTTTTTCATATACCAGAAATGTTTGAAGCTACTGACTGAATGAAAGGAGCTGGCATCTCACTCTCTTTGAATCTTCTTTATCATGCTAGGATTAGCAGGAAAAAGCAAAAAATTTCAGAATTGCACCGTGCAATGTGGAGATATTACTGTTTGTGCATTTACAATATTCATTGATTTTTGCCATTGAAAAACATGTTTTTCATATACCAGAAATGTTTGAAGCTACTGACTGAATGAAAGGAGCTGGCATCTCACTCTCTTTGAATCTTCTTTATCATGCTAGGATTAGCAGGAAAAAGCAAAAAATTTCAGAATTGCACCTTGCAATGTGGAGATATTACTGTTTGTGCATTTACAATATTCATTGATTTTTGCCATTGAAAAACATGTTTTTCATATACCAGAAATGTTTGAAGCTACTGACTGAATGAAAGGAGCTGGCATCTCACTCTCTTTGAATCTTCTTTATCATGCTAGGATTAACAGGAAAAAGCTAAAAATTTCAGAATTGCACCGTGCAATGTGGAGATATTACTGTTTGTGCATTTACAATATTCATTGATTTTTGCCATTGAAAAACGTCCAGAAATGTTTGAAGCTACTGACTGAATGAAAGGAGCTGGCATCTCACTCTCTTTGAATCTTCTTTATCATGCTAGGATTAGCAGGAAAAAGCAAAAAATTTCAGAATTGCACCTTGCAATGTGGAGATATTACTGTTTGTGCATTTACAATATTCATTGATTTTTGCCATTAAAAAACATGTTTTTCATATACCAGAAATGTTTGAAGCTACTGACTGAATGAAAGGAGCTGGCATCTCACTCTCTTTGAATCTTCTTTATCATGCTAGGATTAACAGGAAAAAGCAAAAAATTTCAGAATTGCACCGTGCAATGTGGAGATATTACTGTTTGTGCATTTACAATATTCATTGATTTTTGCCATTGAAAAACGTCCAGAAATGTTTGAAGCTACTGACTGAATGAAAGGAGCTGGCATCTCACTCTCTTTGAATCTTCTTTATCATGCTAGGATTAGCAGGAAAAAGCTAAAAATTTCAGAATTGCACCTTGCAATGTGGAGATATTACTGTTTGTGCATTTACAATATTCATTGATTTTTGCCATTGAAAAACATGTTTTTCATATACCAGAAATGTTTGAAGCTACTGACTGAATGAAAGGAGCTGGCATCTCACTCTCTTTGAATCTTCTTTATCATGCTAGGATTAGCAGGAAAAAGCTAAAAATTTCAGAATTGCACCGTGCAATGTGGAGATATTACTGTTTGTGCATTTACAATATTCATTGATTTTTGCCATTGAAAAACATGTTTTTCATATACCAGAAATGTTTGAAGCTACTGACTGAATGAAAGGAGCTGGCATCTCACTCTCTTTGAATCTTCTTTATCATGCTAGGATTAACAGGAAAAAGCTAAAAATTTCAGAATTGCACCGTGCAATGTGGAGATATTACTGTTTGTGCATTTACAATATTCATTGATTTTTACCATTGAAAAACGTCCAGAAATGTTTGAAGCTACTGACTGAATGAAAGGAGCTGGCATCTCACTCTCTTTGAATCTTCTTTATCATGCTAGGATTAGCAGGAAAAAGCAAAAAATTTCAGAATTGCACCGTGCAATGTGGAGATATTACTGTTTGTGCATTTACAATATTCATTGATTTTTGCCATTGAAAAACATGTTTTTCATATACCAGAAATGTTTGAAGCTACTGACTGAATGAAAGGAGCTGGCATCTCACTCTCTTTGAATCTTCTTTATCATGCTAGGATTAACAGGAAAAAGCTAAAAATTTCAGAATTGCACCGTGCAATGTGGAGATATTACTGTTTGTGCATTTACAATATTCATTGATTTTTGCCATTGAAAAACGTCCAGAAATGTTTGAAGCTACTGACTGAATGAAAGGAGCTGGCATCTCACTCTCTTTGAATCTTCTTTATCATGCTAGGATTAACAGGAAAAAGCTAAAAATTTCAGAATTGCACCTTGCAATGTGGAGATATTACTGTTTGTGCATTTACAATATTCATTGATTTTTGCCATTGAAAAACATGTTTTTCATATACCAGAAATGTTTGAAGCTACTGACTGAATGAAAGGAGCTGGCATCTCACTCTCTTTGAATCTTCTTTATCATGCTAGGATTAGCAGGAAAAAGCAAAAAATTTCAGAATTGCACCTTGCAATGTGGAGATATTACTGTTTGTGCATTTACAATATTCATTGATTTTTGCCATTGAAAAACGTCCAGAAATGTTTGAAGCTACTGACTGAATGAAAGGAGCTGGCATCTCACTCTCTTTGAATCTTCTTTATCATGCTAGGATTAACAGGAAAAAGCTAAAAATTTCAGAATTGCACCGTGCAATGTGGAGATATTACTGTTTGTGCATTTACAATATTCATTGATTTTTGCCATTGAAAAACATGTTTTTCATATACCAGAAATGTTTGAAGCTACTGACTGAATGAAAGGAGCTGGCATCTCACTCTCTTTGAATCTTCTTTATCATGCTAGGATTAACAGGAAAAAGCAAAAAATTTCAGAATTGCACCGTGCAATGTGGAGATATTACTGTTTGTGCATTTACAATATTCATTGATTTTTGCCATTGAAAAACATGTTTTTCATATACCAGAAATGTTTGAAGCTACTGACTGAATGAAAGGAGCTGGCATCTCACTCTCTTTGAATCTTCTTTATCATGCTAGGATTAGCAGGAAAAAGCTAAAAATTTCAGAATTGCACCGTGCAATGTGGAGATATTACTGTTTGTGCATTTACAATATTCATTGATTTTTGCCATTGAAAAACGTCCAGAAATGTTTGAAGCTACTGACTGAATGAAAGGAGCTGGCATCTCACTCTCTTTGAATCTTCTTTATCATGCTAGGATTAGCAGGAAATAGCAAAAAATGTCAGAATTGCACCGTGCAATGTGGAGATATTACTGTTTGTGCATTTACAATATTCATTGATTTTTGCCATTGAAAAACATGTTTTTCATATACCAGAAATGTTTGAAGCTACTGACTGAATGAAAGGAGCTGGCATCTCACTCTCTTTGAATCTTCTTTATCATGCTAGGATTAGCAGGAAAAAGCTAAAAATTTCAGAATTGCACCGTGCAATGTGGAGATATTACTGTTTGTGCATTTACAATATTCATTGATTTTTGCCATTGAAAAACATGTTTTTCATATACCAGAAATGTTTGAAGCTACTGACTGAATGAAAGGAGCTGGCATCTCACTCTCTTTGAATCTTCTTTATCATGCTAGGATTAACAGGAAAAAGCTAAAAATTTCAGAATTGCACCTTGCAATGTGGAGATATTACTGTTTGTGCATTTACAATATTCATTGATTTTTGCCATTGAAAAACATGTTTTTCATATACCAGAAATGTTTGAAGCTACTGACTGAATGAAAGGAGCTGGCATCTCACTCTCTTTGAATCTTCTTTATCATGCTAGGATTAGCAGGAAAAAGCTAAAAATTTCAGAATTGCACCGTGCAATGTGGAGATATTACTGTTTGTGCATTTACAATATTCATTGATTTTTGCCATTGAAAAACATGTTTTTCATATACCAGAAATGTTTGAAGCTACTGACTGAATGAAAGGAGCTGGCATCTCACTCTCTTTGAATCTTCTTTATCATGCTAGGATTAGCAGGAAAAAGCAAAAAATTTCAGAATTGCACCTTGCAATGTGGAGATATTACTGTTTGTGCATTTACAATATTCATTGATTTTTGCCATTGAAAAACATGTTTTTCATATACCAGAAATGTTTGAAGCTACTGACTGAATGAAAGGAGCTGGCATCTCACTCTCTTTGAATCTTCTTTATCATGCTAGGATTAGCAGGAAAAAGCAAAAAATTTCAGAATTGCACCGTGCAATGTGGAGATATTACTGTTTGTGCATTTACAATATTCATTGATTTTTGCCATTGAAAAACATGTTTTTCATATACCAGAAATGTTTGAAGCTACTGACTGAATGAAAGGAGCTGGCATCTCACTCTCTTTGAATCTTCTTTATCATGCTAGGATTAACAGGAAAAAGCTAAAAATTTCAGAATTGCACCGTGCAATGTGGAGATATTACTGTTTGTGCATTTACAATATTCATTGATTTTTGCCATTGAAAAACGTCCAGAAATGTTTGAAGCTACTGACTGAATGAAAGGAGCTGGCATCTCACTCTCTTTGAATCTTCTTTATCATGCTAGGATTAACAGGAAAAAGCTAAAAATTTCAGAATTGCTCCTTGCAATGTGGAGATATTACTGTTTGTGCATTTACAATATTCATTGATTTTTGCCATTGAAAAACATGTTTTTCATATACCAGAAATGTTTGAAGCTACTGACTGAATGAAAGGAGCTGGCATCTCACTCTCTTTGAATCTTCTTTATCATGCTAGGATTAGCAGGAAAAAGCAAAAAATTTCAGAATTGCACCGTGCAATGTGGAGATATTATTGTTTGTGCATTTACAATATTCATTGATTTTTGCCATTGAAAAACATGTTTTTCATATACCAGAAATGTTTGAAGCTACTGACTGAATGAAAGGAGCTGGCATCTCACTCTCTTTGAATCTTCTTTATCATGCTAGGATTAGCAGGAAAAAGCAAAAAAATTCAGAATTGCACCTTGCAATGTGGAGATATTACTGTTTGTGCATTTACAATATTCATTGATTTTTGCCATTGAAAAACATGTTTTTCATATACCAGAAATGTTTGAAGCTACTGACTGAATGAAAGGAGCTGGCATCTCACTCTCTTTGAATCTTCTTTATCATGCTAGGATTAACAGGAAAAAGCTAAAAATTTCAGAATTGCACCTTGCAATGTGGAGATATTACTGTTTGTGCATTTACAATATTCATTGATTTTTGCCATTGAAAAACATGTTTTTCATATACCAGAAATGTTTGAAGCTACTGACTGAATGAAAGGAGCTGGCATCTCACTCTCTTTGAATCTTCTTTATCATGCTAGGATTAGCAGGAAAAAGCAAAAAATTTCAGAATTGCACCTTGCAATGTGGAGATATTACTGTTTGTGCATTTACAATATTCATTGATTTTTGCCATTGAAAAACGTCCAGAAATGTTTGAAGCTACTGACTGAATGAAAGGAGCTGGCATCTCACTCTCTTTGAATCTTCTTTATCATGCTAGGATTAACAGGAAAAAGCTAAAAATTTCAGAATTGCACCGTGCAATGTGGAGATATTACTGTTTGTGCATTTACAATATTCATTGATTTTTGCCATTGAAAAACATGTTTTTCATATACCAGAAATGTTTGAAGCTACTGACTGAATGAAAGGAGCTGGCATCTCACTCTCTTTGAATCTTCTTTATCATGCTAGGATTAACAGGAAAAAGCAAAAAATTTCAGAATTGCACCGTGCAATGTGGAGATATTACTGTTTGTGCATTTACAATATTCATTGATTTTTGCCATTGAAAAACATGTTTTTCATATACCAGAAATGTTTGAAGCTACTGACTGAATGAAAGGAGCTGGCATCTCACTCTCTTTGAATCTTCTTTATCATGCTAGGATTAGCAGGAAAAAGCTAAAAATTTCAGAATTGCACCGTGCAATGTGGAGATATTACTGTTTGTGCATTTACAATATTCATTGATTTTTGCCATTGAAAAACGTCCAGAAATGTTTGAAGCTACTGACTGAATGAAAGGAGCTGGCATCTCACTCTCTTTGAATCTTCTTTATCATGCTAGGATTAGCAGGAAATAGCAAAAAATGTCAGAATTGCACCGTGCAATGTGGAGATATTACTGTTTGTGCATTTACAATATTCATTGATTTTTGCCATTGAAAAACATGTTTTTCATATACCAGAAATGTTTGAAGCTACTGACTGAATGAAAGGAGCTGGCATCTCACTCTCTTTGAATCTTCTTTATCATGCTAGGATTAGCAGGAAAAAGCTAAAAATTTCAGAATTGCACCGTGCAATGTGGAGATATTACTGTTTGTGCATTTACAATATTCATTGATTTTTGCCATTGAAAAACATGTTTTTCATATACCAGAAATGTTTGAAGCTACTGACTGAATGAAAGGAGCTGGCATCTCACTCTCTTTGAATCTTCTTTATCATGCTAGGATTAACAGGAAAAAGCTAAAAATTTCAGAATTGCACCTTGCAATGTGGAGATATTACTGTTTGTGCATTTACAATATTCATTGATTTTTGCCATTGAAAAACATGTTTTTCATATACCAGAAATGTTTGAAGCTACTGACTGAATGAAAGGAGCTGGCATCTCACTCTCTTTGAATCTTCTTTATCATGCTAGGATTAGCAGGAAAAAGCTAAAAATTTCAGAATTGCACCGTGCAATGTGGAGATATTACTGTTTGTGCATTTACAATATTCATTGATTTTTGCCATTGAAAAACATGTTTTTCATATACCAGAAATGTTTGAAGCTACTGACTGAATGAAAGGAGCTGGCATCTCACTCTCTTTGAATCTTCTTTATCATGCTAGGATTAGCAGGAAAAAGCAAAAAATTTCAGAATTGCACCTTGCAATGTGGAGATATTACTGTTTGTGCATTTACAATATTCATTGATTTTTGCCATTGAAAAACATGTTTTTCATATACCAGAAATGTTTGAAGCTACTGACTGAATGAAAGGAGCTGGCATCTCACTCTCTTTGAATCTTCTTTATCATGCTAGGATTAGCAGGAAAAAGCAAAAAATTTCAGAATTGCACCGTGCAATGTGGAGATATTACTGTTTGTGCATTTACAATATTCATTGATTTTTGCCATTGAAAAACATGTTTTTCATATACCAGAAATGTTTGAAGCTACTGACTGAATGAAAGGAGCTGGCATCTCACTCTCTTTGAATCTTCTTTATCATGCTAGGATTAACAGGAAAAAGCTAAAAATTTCAGAATTGCACCGTGCAATGTGGAGATATTACTGTTTGTGCATTTACAATATTCATTGATTTTTGCCATTGAAAAACGTCCAGAAATGTTTGAAGCTACTGACTGAATGAAAGGAGCTGGCATCTCACTCTCTTTGAATCTTCTTTATCATGCTAGGATTAACAGGAAAAAGCTAAAAATTTCAGAATTGCACCTTGCAATGTGGAGATATTACTGTTTGTGCATTTACAATATTCATTGATTTTTGCCATTGAAAAACATGTTTTTCATATACCAGAAATGTTTGAAGCTACTGACTGAATGAAAGGAGCTGGCATCTCACTCTCTTTGAATCTTCTTTATCATGCTAGGATTAGCAGGAAAAAGCAAAAAATTTCAGAATTGCACCGTGCAATGTGGAGATATTATTGTTTGTGCATTTACAATATTCATTGATTTTTGCCATTGAAAAACATGTTTTTCATATACCAGAAATGTTTGAAGCTACTGACTGAATGAAAGGAGCTGGCATCTCACTCTCTTTGAATCTTCTTTATCATGCTAGGATTAGCAGGAAAAAGCAAAAAAATTCAGAATTGCACCTTGCAATGTGGAGATATTACTGTTTGTGCATTTACAATATTCATTGATTTTTGCCATTGAAAAACATGTTTTTCATATACCAGAAATGTTTGAAGCTACTGACTGAATGAAAGGAGCTGGCATCTCACTCTCTTTGAATCTTCTTTATCATGCTAGGATTAACAGGAAAAAGCTAAAAATTTCAGAATTGCACCGTGCAATGTGGAGATATTACTGTTTGTGCATTTACAATATTCATTGATTTTTGCCATTGAAAAACGTCCAGAAATGTTTGAAGCTACTGACTGAATGAAAGGAGCTGGCATCTCACTCTCTTTGAATCTTCTTTATCATGCTAGGATTAGCAGGAAAAAGCAAAAAATTTCAGAATTGCACCTTGCAATGTGGAGATATTACTGTTTGTGCATTTACAATATTCATTGATTTTTGCCATTGAAAAACATGTTTTTCATATACCAGAAATGTTTGAAGCTACTGACTGAATGAAAGGAGCTGGCATCTCACTCTCTTTGAATCTTCTTTATCATGCTAGGATTAGCAGGAAAAAGCTAAAAATTTCAGAATTGCACCGTGCAATGTGGAGATATTACTGTTTGTGCATTTACAATATTCATTGATTTTTGCCATTGAAAAACATGTTTTTCATATACCAGAAATGTTTGAAGCTACTGACTGAATGAAAGGAGCTGGCATCTCACTCTCTTTGAATCTTCTTTATCATGCTAGGATTAGCAGGAAAAAGCAAAAAATTTCAGAATTGCACCGTGCAATGTGGAGATATTACTGTTTGTGCATTTACAATATTCATTGATTTTTGCCATTGAAAAACATGTTTTTCATATACCAGAAATGTTTGAAGCTACTGACTGAATGAAAGGAGCTGGCATCTCACTCTCTTTGAATCTTCTTTATCATGCTAGGATTAACAGGAAAAAGCTAAAAATTTCAGAATTGCACCGTGCAATGTGGAGATATTACTGTTTGTGCATTTACAATATTCATTGATTTTTGCCATTGAAAAACGTCCAGAAATGTTTGAAGCTACTGACTGAATGAAAGGAGCTGGCATCTCACTCTCTTTGAATCTTCTTTATCATGCTAGGATTAACAGGAAAAAGCTAAAAATTTCAGAATTGCACCTTGCAATGTGGAGATATTACTGTTTGTGCATTTACAATATTCATTGATTTTTGCCATTGAAAAACATGTTTTTCATATACCAGAAATGTTTGAAGCTACTGACTGAATGAAAGGAGCTGGCATCTCACTCTCTTTGAATCTTCTTTATCATGCTAGGATTAGCAGGAAAAAGCAAAAAATTTCAGAATTGCACCTTGCAATGTGGAGATATTACTGTTTGTGCATTTACAATATTCATTGATTTTTGCCATTGAAAAACGTCCAGAAATGTTTGAAGCTACTGACTGAATGAAAGGAGCTGGCATCTCACTCTCTTTGAATCTTCTTTATCATGCTAGGATTAACAGGAAAAAGCTAAAAATTTCAGAATTGCACCGTGCAATGTGGAGATATTACTGTTTGTGCATTTACAATATTCATTGATTTTTGCCATTGAAAAACATGTTTTTCATATACCAGAAATGTTTGAAGCTACTGACTGAATGAAAGGAGCTGGCATCTCACTCTCTTTGAATCTTCTTTATCATGCTAGGATTAACAGGAAAAAGCAAAAAATTTCAGAATTGCACCGTGCAATGTGGAGATATTACTGTTTGTGCATTTACAATATTCATTGATTTTTGCCATTGAAAAACATGTTTTTCATATACCAGAAATGTTTGAAGCTACTGACTGAATGAAAGGAGCTGGCATCTCACTCTCTTTGAATCTTCTTTATCATGCTAGGATTAGCAGGAAAAAGCTAAAAATTTCAGAATTGCACCGTGCAATGTGGAGATATTACTGTTTGTGCATTTACAATATTCATTGATTTTTGCCATTGAAAAACGTCCAGAAATGTTTGAAGCTACTGACTGAATGAAAGGAGCTGGCATCTCACTCTCTTTGAATCTTCTTTATCATGCTAGGATTAGCAGGAAAAAGCTAAAAATTTCAGAATTGCACCTTGCAATGTGGAGATATTACTGTTTGTGCATTTACAATATTCATTGATTTTTGCCATTGAAAAACATGTTTTTCATATACCAGAAATGTTTGAAGCTACTGACTGAATGAAAGGAGCTGGCATCTCACTCTCTTTGAATCTTCTTTATCATGCTAGGATTAACAGGAAAAAGCTAAAAATTTCAGAATTGCACCTTGCAATGTGGAGATATTACTGTTTGTGCATTTACAATATTCATTGATTTTTGCCATTGAAAAACATGTTTTTCATATACCAGAAATGTTTGAAGCTACTGACTGAATGAAAGGAGCTGGCATCTCACTCTCTTTGAATCTTCTTTATCATGCTAGGATTAGCAGGAAAAAGCTAAAAATTTCAAAATTGCACCGTGCAATGTGGAGATATTACTGTTTGTGCATTTACAATATTCATTGATTTTTGCCATTGAAAAACATGTTTTTCATATACCAGAAATGTTTGAAGCTACTGACTGAATGAAAGGAGCTGGCATCTCACTCTCTTTGAATCTTCTTTATCATGCTAGGATTAACAGGAAAAAGCTAAAAATTTCAGAATTGCACCTTGCAATGTGGAGATATTACTGTTTGTGCATTTACAATATTCATTGATTTTTGCCATTGAAAAACGTCCAGAAATGTTTGAAGCTACTGACTGAATGAAAGGAGCTGGCATCTCACTCTCTTTGAATCTTCTTTATCATGCTAGGATTAACAGGAAAAAGCAAAAAATTTCAGAATTGCACCTTGCAATGTGGAGATATTACTGTTTGTGCATTTACAATATTCATTGATTTTTGCCATTGAAAAACATGTTTTTCATATACCAGAAATGTTTGAAGCTACTGACTGAATGAAAGGAGCTGGCATCTCACTCTCTTTGAATCTTCTTTATCATGCTAGGATTAGCAGGAAAAAGCAAAAAATTTCAGAATTGCACCGTGCAATGTGGAGATATTACTGTTTGTGCATTTACAATATTCATTGATTTTTGCCATTGAAAAACATGTTTTTCATATACCAGAAATGTTTGAAGCTACTGACTGAATGAAAGGAGCTGGCATCTCACTCTCTTTGAATCTTCTTTATCATGCTAGGATTAGCAGGAAAAAGCAAAAAATTTCAGAATTGCACCTTGCAATGTGGAGATATTACTGTTTGTGCATTTACAATATTCATTGATTTTTGCCATTGAAAAACATGTTTTTCATATACCAGAAATGTTTGAAGCTACTGACTGAATGAAAGGAGCTGGCATCTCACTCTCTTTGAATCTTCTTTATCATGCTAGGATTAACAGGAAAAAGCAAAAAATTTCAGAATTGCACCGTGCAATGTGGAGATATTACTGTTTGTGCATTTACAATATTCATTGATTTTTGCCATTGAAAAACGTCCAGAAATGTTTGAAGCTACTGACTGAATGAAAGGAGCTGGCATCTCACTCTCTTTGAATCTTCTTTATCATGCTAGGATTAACAGGAAAAAGCTAAAAATTTCAGAATTGCACCGTGCAATGTGGAGATATTACTGTTTGTGCATTTACAATATTCATTGATTTTTGCCATTGAAAAACATGTTTTTCATATACCAGAAATGTTTGAAGCTACTGACTGAATGAAAGGAGCTGGCATCTCACTCTCTTTGAATCTTCTTTATCATGCTAGGATTAACAGGAAAAAGCTAAAAATTTCAGAATTGCACCGTGCAATGTGGAGATATTACTGTTTGTGCATTTACAATATTCATTGATTTTTGCCATTGAAAAACGTCCAGAAATGTTTGAAGCTACTGACTGAATGAAAGGAGCTGGCATCTCACTCTCTTTGAATCTTCTTTATCATGCTAGGATTAGCAGGAAAAAGCAAAAAATTTCAGAATTGCACCTTGCAATGTGGAGATATTACTGTTTGTGCATTTACAATATTCATTGATTTTTGCCATTGAAAAACATGTTTTTCATATACCAGAAATGTTTGAAGCTACTGACTGAATGAAAGGAGCTGGCATCTCACTCTCTTTGAATCTTCTTTATCATGCTAGGATTAGCAGGAAAAAGCTAAAAATTTCAGAATTGCACCGTGCAATGTGGAGATATTACTGTTTGTGCATTTACAATATTCATTGATTTTTGCCATTGAAAAACGTCCAGAAATGTTTGAAGCTACTGACTGAATGAAAGGAGCTGGCATCTCACTCTCTTTGAATCTTCTTTATCATGCTAGGATTAGCAGGAAAAAGTAAAAAATTTCAGAATTGCACCTTGCAATGTGGAGATATTACTGTTTGTGCATTTACAATATTCATTGATTTTTGCCATTGAAAAACGTCCAGAAATGTTTGAAGCTACTGACTGAATGAAAGGAGCTGGCATCTCACTCTCTTTGAATCTTCTTTATCATGCTAGGATTAACAGGAAAAAGCAAAAAATTTCAGAATTGCACCTTGCAATGTGGAGATATTACTGTTTGTGCATTTACAATATTCATTGATTTTTGCCATTGAAAAACATGTTTTTCATATACCAGAAATGTTTGAAGCTACTGACTGAATGAAAGGAGCTGGCATCTCACTCTCTTTGAATCTTCTTTATCATGCTAGGATTAACAGGAAAAAGCTAAAAATTTCAGAATTGCACCGTGCAATGTGGAGATATTACTGTTTGTGCATTTACAATATTCATTGATTTTTGCCATTGAAAAACATGTTTTTCATATACCAGAAATGTTTGAAGCTACTGACTGAATGAAAGGAGCTGGCATCTCACTCTCTTTGAATCTTCTTTATCATGCTAGGATTAGCAGGAAAAAGCAAAAAATTTCAGAATTGCACCGTGCAATGTGGAGATATTACTGTTTGTGCATTTACAATATTCATTGATTTTTGCCATTGAAAAACATGTTTTTCATATACCAGAAATGTTTGAAGCTACTGACTGAATGAAAGGAGCTGGCATCTCACTCTCTTTGAATCTTCTTTATCATGCTAGGATTAACAGGAAAAAGCAAAAAATTTCAGAATTGCACCGTGCAATGTGGAGATATTACTGTTTGTGCATTTACAATATTCATTGATTTTTGCCATTGAAAAACATGTTTTTCATATACCAGAAATGTTTGAAGCTACTGACTGAATGAAAGGAGCTGGCATCTCACTCTCTTTGAATCTTCTTTATCATGCTAGGATTAGCAGGAAAAAGCAAAAAATTTCAGAATTGCACCGTGCAATGTGGAGATATTACTGTTTGTGCATTTACAATATTCATTGATTTTTGCCATTGAAAAACATGTTTTTCATATACCAGAAATGTTTGAAGCTACTGACTGAATGAAAGGAGCTGGCATCTCACTCTCTTTGAATCTTCTTTATCATGCTAGGATTAGCAGGAAAAAGCAAAAAATTTCAGAATTGCACCGTGCAATGTGGAGATATTACTGTTTGTGCATTTACAATATTCATTGATTTTTGCCATTGAAAAACATGTTTTTCATATACCAGAAATGTTTGAAGCTACTGACTGAATGAAAGGAGCTGGCATCTCACTCTCTTTGAATCTTCTTTATCATGCTAGGATTAACAGGAAAAAGCTACAAATTTCAGAATTGCACCGTGCAATGTGGAGATATTACTGTTTGTGCATTTACAATATTCATTGATTTTTGCCATTGAAAAACATGTTTTTCATATACCAGAAATGTTTGAAGCTACTGACTGAATGAAAGGAGCTGGCATCTCACTCTCTTTGAATCTTCTTTATCATGCTAGGATTAGCAGGAAAAAGCAAAAAATTTCAGAATTGCACCGTGCAATGTGGAGATATTACTGTTTGTGCATTTACAATATTCATTGATTTTTGCCATTGAAAAACATGTTTTTCATATACCAGAAATGTTTGAAGCTACTGACTGAATGAAAGGAGCTGGCATCTCACTCTCTTTGAATCTTCTTTATCATGCTAGGATTAACAGGAAAAAGCTAAAAATTTCAGAATTGCACCGTGCAATGTGGAGATATTACTGTTTGTGCATTTACAATATTCATTGATTTTTGCCATTGAAAAACATGTTTTTCATATACCAGAAATGTTTGAAGCTACTGACTGAATGAAAGGAGCTGGCATCTCACTCTCTTTGAATCTTCTTTATCATGCTAGGATTAGCAGGAAAAAGCAAAAAATTTCAGAATTGCACCTTGCAATGTGGAGATATTACTGTTTGTGCATTTACAATATTCATTGATTTTTGCCATTGAAAAACATGTTTTTCATATACCAGAAATGTTTGAAGCTACTGACTGAATGAAAGGAGCTGGCATCTCACTCTCTTTGAATCTTCTTTATCATGCTAGGATTAGCAGGAAAAAGCAAAAAATTTCAGAATTGCACCGTGCAATGTGGAGATATTACTGTTTGTGCATTTACAATATTCATTGATTTTTGCCATTGAAAAACGTCCAGAAATGTTTGAAGCTACTGACTGAATGAAAGGAGCTGGCATCTCACTCTCTTTGAATCTTCTTTATCATGCTAGGATTAGCAGGAAAAAGCAAAAAATTTCAGAATTGCACCGTGCAATGTGGAGATATTACTGTTTGTGCATTTACAATATTCATTGATTTTTGCCATTGAAAAACGTCCAGAAATGTTTGAAGCTACTGACTGAATGAAAGGAGCTGGCATCTCACTCTCTTTGAATCTTCTTTATCATGCTAGGATTAGCAGGAAAAAGCTAAAAATTTCAGAATTGCACCGTGCAATGTGGAGATATTACTGTTTGTGCATTTACAATATTCATTGATTTTTGCCATTGAAAAACATGTTTTTCATATACCAGAAATGTTTGAAGCTACTGACTGAATGAAAGGAGCTGGCATCTCACTCTCTTTGAATCTTCTTTATCATGCTAGGATTAACAGGAAAAAGCTAAAAATTTCAGAATTGCACCGTGCAATGTGGAGATATTACTGTTTGTGCATTTACAATATTCATTGATTTTTGCCATTGAAAAACATGTTTTTCATATACCAGAAATGTTTGAAGCTACTGACTGAATGAAAGGAGCTGGCATCTCACTCTCTTTGAATCTTCTTTATCATGCTAGGATTAGCAGGAAAAAGCAAAAAATTTCAGAATTGCACCGTGCAATGTGGAGATATTACTGTTTGTGCATTTACAATATTCATTGATTTTTGCCATTGAAAAATGTCCAGAAATGTTTGAAGCTACTGACTGAATGAAAGGAGCTGGCATCTCACTCTCTTTGAATCTTCTTTATCATGCTAGGATTAACAGGAAAAAGCTAAAAATTTCAGAATTGCACCGTGCAATGTGGAGATATTACTGTTTGTGCATTTACAATATTCATTGATTTTTGCCATTGAAAAACATGTTTTTCATATACCAGAAATGTTTGAAGCTACTGACTGAATGAAAGGAGCTGGCATCTCACTCTCTTTGAATCTTCTTTATCATGCTAGGATTAGCAGTAAAAAGCAAAAAATTTCAGAATTGCACCGTGCAATGTGGAGATATTACTGTTTGTGCATTTACAATATTCATTGATTTTTGCCATTGAAAAACGTCCAGAAATGTTTGAAGCTACTGACTGAATGAAAGGAGCTGGCATCTCACTCTCTTTGAATCTTCTTTATCATGCTAGGATTAGCAGGAAAAAGCTAAAAATTTCAGAATTGCACCGTGCAATGTGGAGATATTACTGTTTGTGCATTTACAATATTCATTGATTTTTGCCATTGAAAAACATGTTTTTCATATACCAGAAATGTTTGAAGCTACTGACTGAATGAAAGGAGCTGGCATCTCACTCTCTTTGAATCTTCTTTATCATGCTAGGATTAACAGGAAAAAGCTAAAAATTTCAGAATTGCACCGTGCAATGTGGAGATATTACTGTTTGTGCATTTACAATATTCATTGATTTTTGCCATTGAAAAACATGTTTTTCATATACCAGAAATGTTTGAAGCTACTGACTGAATGAAAGGAGCTGGCATCTCACTCTCTTTGAATCTTCTTTATCATGCTAGGATTAGCAGGAAAAAGCAAAAAATTTCAGAATTGCACCTTGCAATGTGGAGATATTACTGTTTGTGCATTTACAATATTCATTGATTTTTGCCATTGAAAAACGTCCAGAAATGTTTGAAGCTACTGACTGAATGAAAGGAGCTGGCATCTCACTCTCTTTGAATCTTCTTTATCATGCTAGGATTAACAGGAAAAAGCTAAAAATTTCAGAATTGCACCGTGCAATGTGGAGATATTACTGTTTGTGCATTTACAATATTCATTGATTTTTGCCATTGAAAAACATGTTTTTCATATACCAGAAATGTTTGAAGCTACTGACTGAATGAAAGGAGCTGGCATCTCACTCTCTTTGAATCTTCTTTATCATGCTAGGATTAGCAGGAAAAAGCAAAAAATTTCAGAATTGCACCGTGCAATGTGGAGATATTACTGTTTGTGCATTTACAATATTCATTGATTTTTGCCATTGAAAAACGTCCAGAAATGTTTGAAGCTACTGACTGAATGAAAGGAGCTGGCATCTCACTCTCTTTGAATCTTCTTTATCATGCTAGGATTAACAGGAAAAAGCTAAAAATTTCAGAATTGCACCTTGCAATGTGGAGATATTACTGTTTGTGCATTTACAATATTCATTGATTTTTGCCATTGAAAAACATGTTTTTCATATACCAGAAATGTTTGAAGCTACTGACTGAATGAAAGGAGCTGGCATCTCACTCTCTTTGAATCTTCTTTATCATGCTAGGATTAACAGGAAAAAGCTAAAAATTTCAGAATTGCACCGTGCAATGTGGAGATATTACTGTTTGTGCATTTACAATATTCATTGATTTTTGCCATTGAAAAACATGTTTTTCATATACCAGAAATGTTTGAAGCTACTGACTGAATGAAAGGAGCTGGCATCTCACTCTCTTTGAATCTTCTTTATCATGCTAGGATTAGCAGGAAAAAGCAAAAAATTTCAGAATTGCACCGTGCAATGTGGAGATATTACTGTTTGTGCATTTACAATATTCATTGATTTTTGCCATTGAAAAACATGTTTTTCATATACCAGAAATGTTTGAAGCTACTGACTGAATGAAAGGAGCTGGCATCTCACTCTCTTTGAATCTTCTTTATCATGCTAGGATTAACAGGAAAAAGCTAAAAATTTCAGAATTGCACCGTGCAATGTGGAGATATTACTGTTTGTGCATTTACAATATTCATTGATTTTTGCCATTGAAAAACATGTTTTTCATATACCAGAAATGTTTGAAGCTACTGACTGAATGAAAGGAGCTGGCATCTCACTCTCTTTGAATCTTCTTTATCATGCTAGGATTAGCAGGAAAAAGCAAAAAATTTCAGAATTGCACCTTGCAATGTGGAGATATTACTGTTTGTGCATTTACAATATTCATTGATTTTTGCCATTGAAAAACATGTTTTTCATATACCAGAAACGTTTGAAGCTACTGACTGAATGAAAGGAGCTGGCATCTCACTCTCTTTGAATCTTCTTTATCATGCTAGGATTAGCAGGAAAAAGCAAAAAATTTCAGAATTGCACCGTGCAATGTGGAGATATTACTGTTTGTGCATTTACAATATTCATTGATTTTTGCCATTGAAAAACGTCCAGAAATGTTTGAAGCTACTGACTGAATGAAAGGAGCTGGCATCTCACTCTCTTTGAATCTTCTTTATCATGCTAGGATTAGCAGGAAAAAGCAAAAAATTTCAGAATTGCACCGTGCAATGTGGAGATATTACTGTTTGTGCATTTACAATATTCATTGATTTTTGCCATTGAAAAACATGTTTTTCATATACCAGAAATGTTTGAAGCTACTGACTGAATGAAAGGAGCTGGCATCTCACTCTCTTTGAATCTTCTTTATCATGCTAGGATTAGCAGGAAAAAGCTAAAAATTTCAGAATTGCACCTTGCAATGTGGAGATATTACTGTTTGTGCATTTACAATATTCATTGATTTTTGCCATTGAAAAACATGTTTTTCATATACCAGAAATGTTTGAAGCTACTGACTGAATGAAAGGAGCTGGCATCTCACTCTCTTTGAATCTTCTTTATCATGCTAGGATTAGCAGGAAAAAGCTAAAAATTTCAGAATTGCACCGTGCAATGTGGAGATATTACTGTTTGTGCATTTACAATATTCATTGATTTTTGCCATTGAAAAACATGTTTTTCATATACCAGAAATGTTTGAAGCTACTGACTGAATGAAAGGAGCTGGCATCTCACTCTCTTTGAATCTTCTTTATCATGCTAGGATTAGCAGGAAAAAGCTAAAAATTTCAGAATTGCACCGTGCAATGTGGAGATATTACTGTTTGTGCATTTACAATATTCATTGATTTTTGCCATTGAAAAACATGTTTTTCATATACCAGAAATGTTTGAAGCTACTGACTGAATGAAAGGAGCTGGCATCTCACTCTCTTTGAATCTTCTTTATCATGCTAGGATTAGCAGGAAAAAGCTAAAAATTTCAGAATTGCACCTTGCAATGTGGAGATATTACTGTTTGTGCATTTACAATATTCATTGATTTTTGCCATTGAAAAACATGTTTTTCATATACCAGAAATGTTTGAAGCTACTGACTGAATGAAAGGAGCTGGCATCTCACTCTCTTTGAATCTTCTTTATCATGCTAGGATTAGCAGGAAAAAGCAAAAAATTTCAGAATTGCACCGTGCAATGTGGAGATATTACTGTTTGTGCATTTACAATATTCATTGATTTTTGCCATTGAAAAATATGTTTTTCATATACCAGAAATGTTTGAAGCTACTGACTGAATGAAAGGAGCTGGCATCTCACTCTCTTTGAATCTTCTTTATCATGCTAGGATTAGCAGGAAAAAGCAAAAAATTTCAGAATTGCACCGTGCAATGTGGAGATATTACTGTTTGTGCATTTACAATATTCATTGATTTTTGCCATTGAAAAACATGTTTTTCATATACCAGAAATGTTTGAAGCTACTGACTGAATGAAAGGAGCTGGCATCTCACTCTCTTTGAATCTTCTTTATCATGCTAGGATTAGCAGGAAAAAGCAAAAAATTTCAGAATTGCACCTTGCAATGTGGAGATATTACTGTTTGTGCATTTACAATATTCATTGATTTTTGCCATTGAAAAACATGTTTTTCATATACCAGAAATGTTTGAAGCTACTGACTGAATGAAAGGAGCTGGCATCTCACTCTCTTTGAATCTTCTTTATCATGCTAGGATTAACAGGAAAAAGCTAAAAATTTCAGAATTGCACCTTGCAATGTGGAGATATTACTGTTTGTGCATTTACAATATTCATTGATTTTTGCCATTGAAAAACGTCCAGAAATGTTTGAAGCTACTGACTGAATGAAAGGAGCTGGCATCTCACTCTCTTTGAATCTTCTTTATCATGCTAGGATTAACAGGAAAAAGCTAAAAATTTCAGAATTGCACCTTGCAATGTGGAGATATTACTGTTTGTGCATTTACAATATTCATTGATTTTTGCCATTGAAAAACGTCCAGAAATGTTTGAAGCTACTGACTGAATGAAAGGAGCTGGCATCTCACTCTCTTTGAATCTTCTTTATCATGCTAGGATTAGCAGGAAAAAGCAAAAAATTTCAGAATTGCACCGTGCAATGTGGAGATATTACTGTTTGTGCATTTACAATATTCACTGATTTTTGCCATTGAAAAACATGTTTTTCATATACCAGAAATGTTTGAAGCTACTGACTGAATGAAAGGAGCTGGCATCTCACTCTCTTTGAATCTTCTTTATCATGCTAGGATTAGCAGGAAAAAGCTAAAAATTTCAGAATTGCACCGTGCAATGTGGAGATATTACTGTTTGTGCATTTACAATATTCATTGATTTTTGCCATTGAAAAACATGTTTTTCATATACCAGAAATGTTTGAAGCTACTCACTGAATGAAAGGAGCTGGCATCTCACTCTCTTTGAATCTTCTTTATCATGCTAGGATTAGCAGGAAAAAGCAAAAAATTTCAGAATTGCACCTTGCAATGTGGAGATATTACTGTTTGTGCATTTACAATATTCATTGATTTTTGCCATTGAAAAACATGTTTTTCATATACCAGAAATGTTTGAAGCTACTGACTGAATGAAAGGAGCTGGCATCTCACTCTCTTTGAATCTTCTTTATCATGCTAGGATTAGCAGGAAAAAGCAAAAAATTTCAGAATTGCACCGTGCAATGTGGAGATATTACTGTTTGTGCATTTACAATATTCATTGATTTTTGCCATTGAAAAACGTCCAGAAATGTTTGAAGCTACTGACTGAATGAAAGGAGCTGGCATCTCACTCTCTTTGAATCTTCTTTATCATGCTAGGATTAGCAGGAAAAAGCAAAAAATTTCAGAATTGCACCGTGCAATGTGGAGATATTACTGTTTGTGCATTTACAATATTCATTGATTTTTGCCATTGAAAAACATGTTTTTCATATACCAGAAATGTTTGAAGCTACTGACTGAATGAAAGGAGCTGGCATCTCACTCTCTTTGAATCTTCTTTATCATGCTAGGATTAACAGGAAAAAGCAAAAAATTTCAGAATTGCACCGTGCAATGTGGAGATATTACTGTTTGTGCATTTACAATATTCATTGATTTTTGCCATTGAAAAACGTCCAGAAATGTTTGAAGCTACTGACTGAATGAAAGGAGCTGGCATCTCACTCTCTTTGAATCTTCTTTATCATGCTAGGATTAACAGGAAAAAGCTAAAAATTTCAGAATTGCACCGTGCAATGTGGAGATATTACTGTTTGTGCATTTACAATATTCATTGATTTTTGCCATTGAAAAACATGTTTTTCATATACCAGAAATGTTTGAAGCTACTGACTGAATGAAAGGAGCTGGCATCTCACTCTCTTTGAATCTTCTTTATCATGCTAGGATTAACAGGAAAAAGCTAAAAATTTCAGAATTGCACCTTGCAATGTGGAGATATTACTGTTTGTGCATTTACAATATTCATTGATTTTTGCCATTGAAAAACATGTTTTTCATATACCAGAAATGTTTGAAGCTACTGACTGAATGAAAGGAGCTGGCATCTCACTCTCTTTGAATCTTCTTTATCATGCTAGGATTAACAGGAAAAAGCTAAAAATTTCAGAATTGCACCGTGCAATGTGGAGATATTACTGTTTGTGCATTTACAATATTCATTGATTTTTGCCATTGAAAAACATGTTTTTCATATACCAGAAATGTTTGAAGCTACTGACTGAATGAAAGGAGCTGGCATCTCACTCTGAATCTTCTTTATCATGCTAGGATTAACAGGAAAAAGCAAAAAATTTCAGAATTGCACCTTGCAATGTGGAGATATTACTGTTTGTGCATTTACAATATTCATTGATTTTTGCCATTGAAAAACATGTTTTTCATATACCAGAAATGTTTGAAGCTACTGACTGAATGAAAGGAGCTGGCATCTCACTCTCTTTGAATCTTCTTTATCATGCTAGGATTAGCAGGAAAAAGCAAAAAATTTCAGAATTGCACCGTGCAATGTGGAGATATTACTGTTTGTGCATTTACAATATTCATTGATTTTTGCCATTGAAAAACGTCCAGAAATGTTTGAAGCTACTGACTGAATGAAAGGAGCTGGCATCTCACTCTCTTTGAATCTTCTTTATCATGCTAGGATTAACAGGAAAAAGCTAAAAATTTCAGAATTGCACCGTGCAATGTGGAGATATTACTGTTTGTGCATTTACAATATTCATTGATTTTTGCCATTGAAAAACATGTTTTTCATATACCAGAAATGTTTGAAGCTACTGACTGAATGAAAGGAGCTGGCATCTCACTCTCTTTGAATCTTCTTTATCATGCTAGGATTAGCAGGAAAAAGCAAAAAATTTCAGAATTGCACCGTGCAATGTGGAGATATTACTGTTTGTGCATTTACAATATTCATTGATTTTTGCCATTGAAAAACATGTTTTTCATATACCAGAAATGTTTGAAGCTACTGACTGAATGAAAGGAGCTGGCATCTCACTCTCTTTGAATCTTCTTTATCATGCTAGGATTAACAGGAAAAAGCTAAAAATTTCAGAATTGCACCGTGCAATGTGGAGATATTACTGTTTGTGCATTTACAATATTCATTGATTTTTGCCATTGAAAAACATGTTTTTCATATACCAGAAATGTTTGAAGCTACTGACTGAATGAAAGGAGCTGGCATCTCACTCTCTTTGAATCTTCTTTATCATGCTAGGATTAACAGGAAAAAGCAAAAAATTTCAGAATTGCACCGTGCAATGTGGAGATATTACTGTTTGTGCATTTACAATATTCATTGATTTTTGCCATTGAAAAACATGTTTTTCATATACCAGAAATGTTTGAAGCTACTGACTGAATGAAAGGAGCTGGCATCTCACTCTCTTTGAATCTTCTTTATCATGCTAGGATTAGCAGGAAAAAGCAAAAAATTTCAGAATTGCACCGTGCAATGTGGAGATATTACTGTTTGTGCATTTACAATATTCATTGATTTTTGCCATTGAAAAACATGTTTTTCATATACCAGAAATGTTTGAAGCTACTGACTGAATGAAAGGAGCTGGCATCTCACTCTCTTTGAATCTTCTTTATCATGCTAGGATTAACAGGAAAAAGCTAAAAATTTCAGAATTGCACCGTGCAATGTGGAGATATTACTGTTTGTGCATTTACAATATTCATTGATTTTTGCCATTGAAAAACATGTTTTTCATATACCAGAAATGTTTGAAGCTACTGACTGAATGAAAGGAGCTGGCATCTCACTCTCTTTGAATCTTCTTTATCATGCTAGGATTAGCAGGAAAAAGCAAAAAATTTCAGAATTGCACCTTGCAATGTGGAGATATTACTGTTTGTGCATTTACAATATTCATTGATTTTTGCCATTGAAAAACGTCCAGAAATGTTTGAAGCTACTGACTGAATGAAAGGAGCTGGCATCTCACTCTCTTTGAATCTTCTTTATCATGCTAGGATTAACAGGAAAAAGCTAAAAATTTCAGAATTGCACCTTGCAATGTGGAGATATTACTGTTTGTGCATTTACAATATTCATTGATTTTTGCCATTGAAAAACATGTTTTTCATATACCAGAAATGTTTGAAGCTACTGACTGAATGAAAGGAGCTGGCATCTCACTCTCTTTGAATCTTCTTTATCATGCTAGGATTAGCAGGAAAAAGCAAAAAATTTCAGAATTGCACCTTGCAATGTGGAGATATTACTGTTTGTGCATTTACAATATTCATTGATTTTTGCCATTGAAAAACATGTTTTTCATATACCAGAAATGTT
This sequence comes from Phyllobates terribilis, assembly GCF_046119375.1. Lineage (NCBI taxonomy): Eukaryota > Metazoa > Chordata > Amphibia > Anura > Dendrobatidae > Phyllobates > Phyllobates terribilis. The sequence continues at coordinate 46,554 of NW_027366079.1, forward strand.
TGAAGCTACTGACTGAATGAAAGGAGCTGGCATCTCACTCTCTTTGAATCTTCTTTATCATGCTAGGATTAACAGGAAAAAGCTAAAAATTTCAGAATTGCACCGTGCAATGTGGAGATATTACTGTTTGTGCATTTACAATATTCATTGATTTTTGCCATTGAAAAACATGTTTTTCATATACCAGAAATGTTTGAAGCTACTGACTGAATGAAAGGAGCTGGCATCTCACTCTCTTTGAATCTTCTTTATCATGCTAGGATTAACAGGAAAAAGCTAAAAATTTCAGAATTGCACCGTGCAATGTGGAGATATTACTGTTTGTGCATTTACAATATTCATTGATTTTTGCCATTGAAAAACATGTTTTTCATATACCAGAAATGTTTGAAGCTACTGACTGAATGAAAGGAGCTGGCATCTCACTCTCTTTGAATCTTCTTTATCATGCTAGGATTAACAGGAAAAAGCTAAAAATTTCAGAATTGCACCGTGCAATGTGGAGATATTACTGTTTGTGCATTTACAATATTCATTGATTTTTGCCATTGAAAAACATGTTTTTCATATACCAGAAATGTTTGAAGCTACTGACTGAATGAAAGGAGCTGGCATCTCACTCTCTTTGAATCTTCTTTATCATGCTAGGATTAACAGGAAAAAGCTAAAAATTTCAGAATTGCACCGTGCAATGTGGAGATATTACTGTTTGTGCATTTACAATATTCATTGATTTTTGCCATTGAAAAACATGTTTTTCATATACCAGAAATGTTTGAAGCTACTGACTGAATGAAAGGAGCTGGCATCTCACTCTCTTTGAATCTTCTTTATCATGCTAGGATTAGCAGGAAAAAGCTAAAAATTTCAGAATTGCACCTTGCAATGTGGAGATATTACTGTTTGTGCATTTACAATATTCATTGATTTTTGCCATTGAAAAACGTCCAGAAATGTTTGAAGCTACTGACTGAATGAAAGGAGCTGGCATCTCACTCTCTTTGAATCTTCTTTATCATGCTAGGATTAACAGGAAAAAGCTAAAAATTTCAGAATTGCACCTTGCAATGTGGAGATATTACTGTTTGTGCATTTACAATATTCATTGATTTTTGCCATTGAAAAACGTCCAGAAATGTTTGAAGCTACTGACTGAATGAAAGGAGCTGGCATCTCACTCTCTTTGAATCTTCTTTATCATGCTAGGATTAACAGGAAAAAGCTAAAAATTTCAGAATTGCACCGTGCAATGTGGAGATATTACTGTTTGTGCATTTACAATATTCATTGATTTTTGCCATTGAAAAACATGTTTTTCATATACCAGAAATGTTTGAAGCTACTGACTGAATGAAAGGAGCTGGCATCTCACTCTCTTTGAATCTTCTTTATCATGCTAGGATTAGCAGGAAAAAGCAAAAAATTTCAGAATTGCACCGTGCAATGTGGAGATATTACTGTTTGTGCATTTACAATATTCATTGATTTTTGCCATTGAAAAACATGTTTTTCATATACCAGAAATGTTTGAAGCTACTGACTGAATGAAAGGAGCTGGCATCTCACTCTCTTTGAATCTTCTTTATCATGCTAGGATTAACAGGAAAAAGCTAAAAATTTCAGAATTGCACCGTGCAATGTGGAGATATTACTGTTTGTGCATTTACAATATTCATTGATTTTTGCCATTGAAAAACATGTTTTTCATATACCAGAAATGTTTGAAGCTACTGACTGAATGAAAGGAGCTGGCATCTCACTCTCTTTGAATCTTCTTTATCATGCTAGGATTAGCAGGAAAAAGCAAAAAATTTCAGAATTGCACCTTGCAATGTGGAGATATTACTGTTTGTGCATTTACAATATTCATTGATTTTTGCCATTGAAAAACATGTTTTTCATATACCAGAAATGTTTGAAGCTACTGACTGAATGAAAGGAGCTGGCATCTCACTCTCTTTGAATCTTCTTTATCATGCTAGGATTAACAGGAAAAAGCAAAAAATTTCAGAATTGCACCTTGCAATGTGGAGATATTACTGTTTGTGCATTTACAATATTCATTGATTTTTGCCATTGAAAAACGTCCAGAAATGTTTGAAGCTACTGACTGAATGAAAGGAGCTGGCATCTCACTCTCTTTGAATCTTCTTTATCATGCTAGGATTAGCAGGAAAAAGCAAAAAATTTCAGAATTGCACCGTGCAATGTGGAGATATTACTGTTTGTGCATTTACAATATTCATTGATTTTTGCCATTGAAAAACATGTTTTTCATATACCAGAAATGTTTGAAGCTACTGACTGAATGAAAGGAGCTGGCATCTCACTCTCTTTGAATCTTCTTTATCATGCTAGGATTAACAGGAAAAAGCTAAAAATTTCAGAATTGCACCTTGCAATGTGGAGATATTACTGTTTGTGCATTTACAATATTCATTGATTTTTGCCATTGAAAAACATGTTTTTCATATACCAGAAATGTTTGAAGCTACTGACTGAATGAAAGGAGCTGGCATCTCACTCTCTTTGAATCTTCTTTATCATGCTAGGATTAGCAGGAAAAAGCAAAAAATTTCAGAATTGCACCGTGCAATGTGGAGATATTACTGTTTGTGCATTTACAATATTCATTGATTTTTGCCATTGAAAAACATGTTTTTCATATACCAGAAATGTTTGAAGCTACTGACTGAATGAAAGGAGCTGGCATCTCACTCTCTTTGAATCTTCTTTATCATGCTAGGATTAACAGGAAAAAGCTAAAAATTTCAGAATTGCACCTTGCAATGTGGAGATATTACTGTTTGTGCATTTACAATATTCATTGATTTTTGCCATTGAAAAACATGTTTTTCATATACCAGAAATGTTTGAAGCTACTGACTGAATGAAAGGAGCTGGCATCTCACTCTCTTTGAATCTTCTTTATCATGCTAGGATTAACAGGAAAAAGCAAAAAATTTCAGAATTGCACCTTGCAATGTGGAGATATTACTGTTTGTGCATTTACAATATTCATTGATTTTTGCCATTGAAAAACATGTTTTTCATATACCAGAAATGTTTGAAGCTACTGACTGAATGAAAGGAGCTGGCATCTCACTCTCTTTGAATCTTCTTTATCATGCTAGGATTAACAGGAAAAAGCTAAAAATTTCAGAATTGCACCTTGCAATGTGGAGATATTACTGTTTGTGCATTTACAATATTCATTGATTTTTGCCATTGAAAAACGTCCAGAAATGTTTGAAGCTACTGACTGAATGAAAGGAGCTGGCATCTCACTCTCTTTGAATCTTCTTTATCATGCTAGGATTAGCAGGAAAAAGCAAAAAATTTCAGAATTGCACCGTGCAATGTGGAGATATTACTGTTTGTGCATTTACAATATTCATTGATTTTTGCCATTGAAAAACGTCCAGAAATGTTTGAAGCTACTGACTGAATGAAAGGAGCTGGCATCTCACTCTCTTTGAATCTTCTTTATCATGCTAGGATTAACAGGAAAAAGCTAAAAATTTCAGAATTGCACCTTGCAATGTGGAGATATTACTGTTTGTGCATTTACAATATTCATTGATTTTTGCCATTGAAAAACGTCCAGAAATGTTTGAAGCTACTGACTGAATGAAAGGAGCTGGCATCTCACTCTCTTTGAATCTTCTTTATCATGCTAGGATTAGCAGGAAAAAGCAAAAAATTTCAGAATTGCACCGTGCAATGTGGAGATATTACTGTTTGTGCATTTACAATATTCATTGATTTTTGCCATTGAAAAACATGTTTTTCATATACCAGAAATGTTTGAAGCTACTGACTGAATGAAAGGAGCTGGCATCTCACTCTCTTTGAATCTTCTTTATCATGCTAGGATTAGCAGGAAAAAGCTAAAAATTTCAGAATTGCACCGTGCAATGTGGAGATATTACTGTTTGTGCATTTACAATATTCATTGATTTTTGCCATTGAAAAACATGTTTTTCATATACCAGAAATGTTTGAAGCTACTGACTGAATGAAAGGAGCTGGCATCTCACTCTCTTTGAATCTTCTTTATCATGCTAGGATTAGCAGGAAAAAGCTAAAAATTTCAGAATTGCACCGTGCAATGTGGAGATATTACTGTTTGTGCATTTACAATATTCATTGATTTTTGCCATTGAAAAACATGTTTTTCATATACCAGAAATGTTTGAAGCTACTGACTGAATGAAAGGAGCTGGCATCTCACTCTCTTTGAATCTTCTTTATCATGCTAGGATTAGCAGGAAAAAGCTAAAAATTTCAGAATTGCACCTTGCAATGTGGAGATATTACTGTTTGTGCATTTACAATATTCATTGATTTTTGCCATTGAAAAACATGTTTTTCATATACCAGAAATGTTTGAAGCTACTGACTGAATGAAAGGAGCTGGCATCTCACTCTCTTTGAATCTTCTTTATCATGCTAGGATTAGCAGGAAAAAGCAAAAAATTTCAGAATTGCACCTTGCAATGTGGAGATATTACTGTTTGTGCATTTACAATATTCATTGATTTTTGCCATTGAAAAACGTCCAGAAATGTTTGAAGCTACTGACTGAATGAAAGGAGCTGGCATCTCACTCTCTTTGAATCTTCTTTATCATGCTAGGATTAACAGGAAAAAGCTAAAAATTTCAGAATTGCACCTTGCAATGTGGAGATATTACTGTTTGTGCATTTACAATATTCATTGATTTTTGCCATTGAAAAACATGTTTTTCATATACCAGAAATGTTTGAAGCTACTGACTGAATGAAAGGAGCTGGCATCTCACTCTCTTTGAATCTTCTTTATCATGCTAGGATTAGCAGGAAAAAGCAAAAAATTTCAGAATTGCACCTTGCAATGTGGAGATATTACTGTTTGTGCATTTACAATATTCATTGATTTTTGCCATTGAAAAACATGTTTTTCATATACCAGAAATGTTTGAAGCTACTGACTGAATGAAAGGAGCTGGCATCTCACTCTCTTTGAATCTTCTTTATCATGCTAGGATTAACAGGAAAAAGCTAAAAATTTCAGAATTGCACCGTGCAATGTGGAGATATTACTGTTTGTGCATTTACAATATTCATTGATTTTTGCCATTGAAAAACATGTTTTTCATATACCAGAAATGTTTGAAGCTACTGACTGAATGAAAGGAGCTGGCATCTCACTCTCTTTGAATCTTCTTTATCATGCTAGGATTAACAGGAAAAAGCTAAAAATTTCAGAATTGCACCGTGCAATGTGGAGATATTACTGTTTGTGCATTTACAATATTCATTGATTTTTGCCATTGAAAAACATGTTTTTCATATACCAGAAATGTTTGAAGCTACTGACTGAATGAAAGGAGCTGGCATCTCACTCTCTTTGAATCTTCTTTATCATGCTAGGATTAGCAGGAAAAAGCTAAAAATTTCAGAATTGCACCTTGCAATGTGGAGATATTACTGTTTGTGCATTTACAATATTCATTGATTTTTGCCATTGAAAAACGTCCAGAAATGTTTGAAGCTACTGACTGAATGAAAGGAGCTGGCATCTCACTCTCTTTGAATCTTCTTTATCATGCTAGGATTAACAGGAAAAAGCTAAAAATTTCAGAATTGCACCTTGCAATGTGGAGATATTACTGTTTGTGCATTTACAATATTCATTGATTTTTGCCATTGAAAAACATGTTTTTCATATACCAGAAATGTTTGAAGCTACTGACTGAATGAAAGGAGCTGGCATCTCACTCTCTTTGAATCTTCTTTATCATGCTAGGATTAGCAGGAAAAAGCAAAAAATTTCAGAATTGCACCTTGCAATGTGGAGATATTACTGTTTGTGCATTTACAATATTCATTGATTTTTGCCATTGAAAAACATGTTTTTCATATACCAGAAATGTTTGAAGCTACTGACTGAATGAAAGGAGCTGGCATCTCACTCTCTTTGAATCTTCTTTATCATTCTAGGATTAGCAGGAAAAAGCAAAAAATTTCAGAATTGCACCGTGCAATGTGGAGATATTACTGTTTGTGCATTTACAATATTCATTGATTTTTGCCATTGAAAAACATGTTTTTCATATACCAGAAATGTTTGAAGCTACTGACTGAATGAAAGGAGCTGGCATCTCACTCTCTTTGAATCTTCTTTATCATGCTAGGATTAACAGGAAAAAGCTAAAAATTTCAGAATTGCACCGTGCAATGTGGAGATATTACTGTTTGTGCATTTACAATATTCATTGATTTTTGCCATTGAAAAACATGTTTTTCATATACCAGAAATGTTTGAAGCTACTGACTGAATGAAAGGAGCTGGCATCTCACTCTCTTTGAATCTTCTTTATCATGCTAGGATTAGCAGGAAAAAGCAAAAAATTTCAGAATTGCACCTTGCAATGTGGAGATATTACTGTTTGTGCATTTACAATATTCATTGATTTTTGCCATTGAAAAACATGTTTTTCATATACCAGAAAGGTTTGAAGCTACTGACTGAATGAAAGGAGCTGGCATCTCACTCTCTTTGAATCTTCTTTATCATGCTAGGATTAACAGGAAAAAGCAAAAAATTTCAGAATTGCACCTTGCAATGTGGAGATATTACTGTTTGTGCATTTACAATATTCATTGATTTTTGCCATTGAAAAACGTCCAGAAATGTTTGAAGCTACTGACTGAATGAAAGGAGCTGGCATCTCACTCTCTTTGAATCTTCTTTATCATGCTAGGATTAGCAGGAAAAAGCAAAAAATTTCAGAATTGCACCGTGCAATGTGGAGATATTACTGTTTGTGCATTTACAATATTCATTGATTTTTGCCATTGAAAAACATGTTTTTCATATACCAGAAATGTTTGAAGCTACTGACTGAATGAAAGGAGCTGGCATCTCACTCTCTTTGAATCTTCTTTATCATGCTAGGATTAACAGGAAAAAGCTAAAAATTTCAGAATTGCACCTTGCAATGTGGAGATATTACTGTTTGTGCATTTACAATATTCATTGATTTTTGCCATTGAAAAACATGTTTTTCATATACCAGAAATGTTTGAAGCTACTGACTGAATGAAAGGAGCTGGCATCTCACTCTCTTTGAATCTTCTTTATCATGCTAGGATTAGCAGGAAAAAGCAAAAAATTTCAGAATTGCACCGTGCAATGTGGAGATATTACTGTTTGTGCATTTACAATATTCATTGATTTTTGCCATTGAAAAACATGTTTTTCATATACCAGAAATGTTTGAAGCTACTGACTGAATGAAAGGAGCTGGCATCTCACTCTCTTTGAATCTTCTTTATCATGCTAGGATTAACAGGAAAAAGCTAAAAATTTCAGAATTGCACCTTGCAATGTGGAGATATTACTGTTTGTGCATTTACAATATTCATTGATTTTTGCCATTGAAAAACATGTTTTTCATATACCAGAAATGTTTGAAGCTACTGACTGAATGAAAGGAGCTGGCATCTCACTCTCTTTGAATCTTCTTTATCATGCTAGGATTAACAGGAAAAAGCAAAAAATTTCAGAATTGCACCTTGCAATGTGGAGATATTACTGTTTGTGCATTTACAATATTCATTGATTTTTGCCATTGAAAAACATGTTTTTCATATACCAGAAATGTTTGAAGCTACTGACTGAATGAAAGGAGCTGGCATCTCACTCTCTTTGAATCTTCTTTATCATGCTAGGATTAACAGGAAAAAGCTAAAAATTTCAGAATTGCACCGTGCAATGTGGAGATATTACTGTTTGTGCATTTACAATATTCATTGATTTTTGCCATTGAAAAACATCCAGAAATGTTTGAAGCTACTGACTGAATGAAAGGAGCTGGCATCTCACTCTCTTTGAATCTTCTTTATCATGCTAGGATTAACAGGAAAAAGCTAAAAATTTCAGAATTGCACCTTGCAATGTGGAGATATTACTGTTTGTGCATTTACAATATTCATTGATTTTTGCCATTGAAAAACGTCCAGAAATGTTTGAAGCTACTGACTGAATGAAAGGAGCTGGCATCTCACTCTCTTTGAATCTTCTTTATCATGCTAGGATTAGCAGGAAAAAGCAAAAAATTTCAGAATTGCACCGTGCAATGTGGAGATATTACTGTTTGTGCATTTACAATATTCATTGATTTTTGCCATTGAAAAACATGTTTTTCATATACCAGAAATGTTTGAAGCTACTGACTGAATGAAAGGAGCTGGCATCTCACTCTCTTTGAATCTTCTTTATCATGCTAGGATTAGCAGGAAAAAGCTAAAAATTTCAGAATTGCACCGTGCAATGTGGAGATATTACTGTTTGTGCATTTACAATATTCATTGATTTTTGCCATTGAAAAACATGTTTTTCATATACCAGAAATGTTTGAAGCTACTGACTGAATGAAAGGAGCTGGCATCTCACTCTCTTTGAATCTTCTTTATCATGCTAGGATTAGCAGGAAAAAGCTAAAAATTTCAGAATTGCACCGTGCAATGTGGAGATATTACTGTTTGTGCATTTACAATATTCATTGATTTTTGCCATTGAAAAACATGTTTTTCATATACCAGAAATGTTTGAAGCTACTGACTGAATGAAAGGAGCTGGCATCTCACTCTCTTTGAATCTTCTTTATCATGCTAGGATTAGCAGGAAAAAGCTAAAAATTTCAGAATTGCACCTTGCAATGTGGAGATATTACTGTTTGTGCATTTACAATATTCATTGATTTTTGCCATTGAAAAACATGTTTTTCATATACCAGAAATGTTTGAAGCTACTGACTGAATGAAAGGAGCTGGCATCTCACTCTCTTTGAATCTTCTTTATCATGCTAGGATTAGCAGGAAAAAGCAAAAAATTTCAGAATTGCACCTTGCAATGTGGAGATATTACTGTTTGTGCATTTACAATATTCATTGATTTTTGCCATTGAAAAACATGTTTTTCATATACCAGAAATGTTTGAAGCTACTGACTGAATGAAAGGAGCTGGCATCTCACTCTCTTTGAATCTTCTTTATCATGCTAGGATTAGCAGGAAAAAGCAAAAAATTTCAGAATTGCACCGTGCAATGTGGAGATATTACTGTTTGTGCATTTACAATATTCATTGATTTTTGCCATTGAAAAACATGTTTTTCATATACCAGAAATGTTTGAAGCTACTGACTGAATGAAAGGAGCTGGCATCTCACTCTCTTTGAATCTTCTTTATCATGCTAGGATTAACAGGAAAAAGCTAAAAATTTCAGAATTGCACCGTGCAATGTGGAGATATTACTGTTTGTGCATTTACAATATTCATTGATTTTTGCCATTGAAAAACATGTTTTTCATATACCAGAAATGTTTGAAGCTACTGACTGAATGAAAGGAGCTGGCATCTCACTCTCTTTGAATCTTCTTTATCATGCTAGGATTAGCAGGAAAAAGCAAAAAATTTCAGAATTGCACCTTGCAATGTGGAGATATTACTGTTTGTGCATTTACAATATTCATTGATTTTTGCCATTGAAAAACATGTTTTTCATATACCAGAAATGTTTGAAGCTACTGACTGAATGAAAGGAGCTGGCATCTCACTCTCTTTGAATCTTCTTTATCATGCTAGGATTAACAGGAAAAAGCAAAAAATTTCAGAATTGCACCTTGCAATGTGGAGATATTACTGTTTGTGCATTTACAATATTCATTGATTTTTGCCATTGAAAAACGTCCAGAAATGTTTGAAGCTACTGACTGAATGAAAGGAGCTGGCATCTCACTCTCTTTGAATCTTCTTTATCATGCTAGGATTAGCAGGAAAAAGCAAAAAATTTCAGAATTGCACCGTGCAATATGGAGATATTACTGTTTGTGCATTTACAATATTCATTGATTTTTGCCATTGAAAAACATGTTTTTCATATACCAGAAATGTTTGAAGCTACTGACTGAATGAAAGGAGCTGGCATCTCACTCTCTTTGAATCTTCTTTATCATGCTAGGATTAACAGGAAAAAGCTAAAAATTTCAGAATTGCACCTTGCAATGTGGAGATATTACTGTTTGTGCATTTACAATATTCATTGATTTTTGCCATTGAAAAACATGTTTTTCATATACCAGAAATGTTTGAAGCTACTGACTGAATGAAAGGAGCTGGCATCTCACTCTCTTTGAATCTTCTTTATCATGCTAGGATTAGCAGGAAAAAGCAAAAAATTTCAGAATTGCACCGTGCAATGTGGAGATATTACTGTTTGTGCATTTACAATATTCATTGATTTTTGCCATTGAAAAACATGTTTTTCATATACCAGAAATGTTTGAAGCTACTGACTGAATGAAAGGAGCTGGCATCTCACTCTCTTTGAATCTTCTTTATCATGCTAGGATTAACAGGAAAAAGCTAAAAATTTCAGAATTGCACCTTGCAATGTGGAGATATTACTGTTTGTGCATTTACAATATTCATTGATTTTTGCCATTGAAAAACATGTTTTTCATATACCAGAAATGTTTGAAGCTACTGACTGAATGAAAGGAGCTGGCATCTCACTCTCTTTGAATCTTCTTTATCATGCTAGGATTAACAGGAAAAAGCAAAAAATTTCAGAATTGCACCTTGCAATGTGGAGATATTACTGTTTGTGCATTTACAATATTCATTGATTTTTGCCATTGAAAAACATGTTTTTCATATACCAGAAATGTTTGAAGCTACTGACTGAATGAAAGGAGCTGGCATCTCACTCTCTTTGAATCTTCTTTATCATGCTAGGATTAACAGGAAAAAGCTAAAAATTTCAGAATTGCACCGTGCAATGTGGAGATATTACTCTTTGTGCATTTACAATATTCATTGATTTTTGCCATTGAAAAACGTCCAGAAATGTTTGAAGCTACTGACTGAATGAAAGGAGCTGGCATCTCACTCTCTTTGAATCTTCTTTATCATGCTAGGATTAACAGGAAAAAGCTAAAAATTTCAGAATTGCACCTTGCAATGTGGAGATATTACTGTTTGTGCATTTACAATATTCATTGATTTTTGCCATTGAAAAACGTCCAGAAATGTTTGAAGCTACTGACTGAATGAAAGGAGCTGGCATCTCACTCTCTTTGAATCTTCTTTATCATGCTAGGATTAGCAGGAAAAAGCAAAAAATTTCAGAATTGCACCGTGCAATGTGGAGATATTACTGTTTGTGCATTTACAATATTCATTGATTTTTGCCATTGAAAAACATGTTTTTCATATACCAGAAATGTTTGAAGCTACTGACTGAATGAAAGGAGCTGGCATCTCACTCTCTTTGAATCTTCTTTATCATGCTAGGATTAGCAGGAAAAAGCTAAAAATTTCAGAATTGCACCGTGCAATGTGGAGATATTACTGTTTGTGCATTTACAATATTCATTGATTTTTGCCATTGAAAAACATGTTTTTCATATACCAGAAATGTTTGAAGCTACTGACTGAATGAAAGGAGCTGGCATCTCACTCTCTTTGAATCTTCTTTATCATGCTAGGATTAGCAGGAAAAAGCTAAAAATTTCAGAATTGCACCGTGCAATGTGGAGATATTACTGTTTGTGCATTTACAATATTCATTGATTTTTGCCATTGAAAAACATGTTTTTCATATACCAGAAATGTTTGAAGCTACTGACTGAATGAAAGGAGCTGGCATCTCACTCTCTTTGAATCTTCTTTATCATGCTAGGATTAGCAGGAAAAAGCTAAAAATTTCAGAATTGCACCTTGCAATGTGGAGATATTACTGTTTGTGCATTTACAATATTCATTGATTTTTGCCATTGAAAAACGTCCAGAAATGTTTGAAGCTACTGACTGAATGAAAGGAGCTGGCATCTCACTCTCTTTGAATCTTCTTTATCATGCTAGGATTAACAGGAAAAAGCTAAAAATTTCAGAATTGCACCTTGCAATGTGGAGATATTACTGTTTGTGCATTTACAATATTCATTGATTTTTGCCATTGAAAAACATGTTTTTCATATACCAGAAATGTTTGAAGCTACTGACTGAATGAAAGGAGCTGGCATCTCACTCTCTTTGAATCTTCTTTATCATGCTAGGATTAGCAGGAAAAAGCTAAAAATTTCAGAATTGCACCGTGCAATGTGGAGATATTACTGTTTGTGCATTTACAATATTCATTGATTTTTGCCATTGAAAAACATGTTTTTCATATACCAGAAATGTTTGAAGCTACTGACTGAATGAAAGGAGCTGGCATCTCACTCTCTTTGAATCTTCTTTATCATGCTAGGATTAGCAGGAAAAAGCTAAAAATTTCAGAATTGCACCGTGCAATGTGGAGATATTACTGTTTGTGCATTTACAATATTCATTGATTTTTGCGATTGAAAAACATGTTTTTCATATACCAGAAATGTTTGAAGCTACTGACTGAATGAAAGGAGCTGGCATCTCACTCTCTTTGAATCTTCTTTATCATGCTAGGATTAGCAGGAAAAAGCTAAAAATTTCAGAATTGCACCTTGCAATGTGGAGATATTACTGTTTGTGCATTTACAATATTCATTGATTTTTGCCATTGAAAAACGTCCAGAAATGTTTGAAGCTACTGACTGAATGAAAGGAGCTGGCATCTCACTCTCTTTGAATCTTCTTTATCATGCTAGGATTAACAGGAAAAAGCTAAAAATTTCAGAATTGCACCTTGCAATGTGGAGATATTACTGTTTGTGCATTTAAAATATTCATTGATTTTTGCCATTGAAAAACATGTTTTTCATATACCAGAAATGTTTGAAGCTACTGACTGAATGAAAGGAGCTGGCATCTCACTCTCTTTGAATCTTCTTTATCATGCTAGGATTAGCAGGAAAAAGCAAAAAATTTCAGAATTGCACCGTGCAATGTGGAGATATTACTGTTTGTGCATTTACAATATTCATTGATTTTTGCCATTGAAAAACATGTTTTTCATATACCAGAAATGTTTGAAGCTACTGACTGAATGAAAGGAGCTGGCATCTCACTCTCTTTGAATCTTCTTTATCATGCTAGGATTAACAGGAAAAAGCTAAAAATTTCAGAATTGCACCTTGCAATGTGGAGATATTACTGTTTGTGCATTTACAATATTCATTGATTTTTGCCATTGAAAAACGTCCAGAAATGTTTGAAGCTACTGACTGAATGAAAGGAGCTGGCATCTCACTCTCTTTGAATCTTCTTTATCATGCTAGGATTAACAGGAAAAAGCTAAAAATTTCAGAATTGCACCGTGCAATGTGGAGATATTACTGTTTGTGCATTTACAATATTCATTGATTTTTGCCATTGAAAAACATGTTTTTCATATACCAGAAATGTTTGAAGCTACTGACTGAATGAAAGGAGCTGGCATCTCACTCTCTTTGAATCTTCTTTATCATGCTAGGATTAACAGGAAAAAGCTAAAAATTTCAGAATTGCACCGTGCAATGTGGAGATATTACTCTTTGTGCATTTACAATATTCATTGATTTTTGCCATTGAAAAACGTCCAGAAATGTTTGAAGCTACTGACTGAATGAAAGGAGCTGGCATCTCACTCTCTTTGAATCTTCTTTATCATGCTAGGATTAACAGGAAAAAGCTAAAAATTTCAGAATTGCACCTTGCAATGTGGAGATATTACTGTTTGTGCATTTACAATATTCATTGATTTTTGCCATTGAAAAACGTCCAGAAATGTTTGAAGCTACTGACTGAATGAAAGGAGCTGGCATCTCACTCTCTTTGAATCTTCTTTATCATGCTAGGATTAGCAGGAAAAAGCAAAAAATTTCAGAATTGCACCGTGCAATGTGGAGATATTACTGTTTGTGCATTTACAATATTCATTGATTTTTGCCATTGAAAAACATGTTTTTCATATACCAGAAATGTTTGAAGCTACTGACTGAATGAAAGGAGCTGGCATCTCACTCTCTTTGAATCTTCTTTATCATGCTAGGATTAGCAGGAAAAAGCTAAAAATTTCAGAATTGCACCGTGCAATGTGGAGATATTACTGTTTGTGCATTTACAATATTCATTGATTTTTGCCATTGAAAAACATGTTTTTCATATACCAGAAATGTTTGAAGCTACTGACTGAATGAAAGGAGCTGGCATCTCACTCTCTTTGAATCTTCTTTATCATGCTAGGATTAGCAGGAAAAAGCTAAAAATTTCAGAATTGCACCGTGCAATGTGGAGATATTACTGTTTGTGCATTTACAATATTCATTGATTTTTGCCATTGAAAAACATGTTTTTCATATACCAGAAATGTTTGAAGCTACTGACTGAATGAAAGGACCTGGCATCTCACTCTCTTTGAATCTTCTTTATCATGCTAGGATTAGCAGGAAAAAGCTAAAAATTTCAGAATTGCACCTTGCAATGTGGAGATATTACTGTTTGTGCATTTACAATATTCATTGATTTTTGCCATTGAAAAACGTCCAGAAATGTTTGAAGCTACTGACTGAATGAAAGGAGCTGGCATCTCACTCTCTTTGAATCTTCTTTATCATGCTAGGATTAACAGGAAAAAGCTAAAAATTTCAGAATTGCACCTTGCAATGTGGAGATATTACTGTTTGTGCATTTACAATATTCATTGATTTTTGCCATTGAAAAACATGTTTTTCATATACCAGAAATGTTTGAAGCTACTGACTGAATGAAAGGAGCTGGCATCTCACTCTCTTTGAATCTTCTTTATCATGCTAGGATTAGCAGGAAAAAGCTAAAAATTTCAGAATTGCACCGTGCAATGTGGAGATATTACTGTTTGTGCATTTACAATATTCATTGATTTTTGCCATTGAAAAACATGTTTTTCATATACCAGAAATGTTTGAAGCTACTGACTGAATGAAAGGAGCTGGCATCTCACTCTCTTTGAATCTTCTTTATCATGCTAGGATTAGCAGGAAAAAGCTAAAAATTTCAGAATTGCACCGTGCAATGTGGAGATATTACTGTTTGTGCATTTACAATATTCATTGATTTTTGCCATTGAAAAACATGTTTTTCATATACCAGAAATGTTTGAAGCTACTGACTGAATGAAAGGAGCTGGCATCTCACTCTCTTTGAATCTTCTTTATCATGCTAGGATTAGCAGGAAAAAGCTAAAAATTTCAGAATTGCACCTTGCAATGTGGAGATATTACTGTTTGTGCATTTACAATATTCATTGATTTTTGCCATTGAAAAACGTCCAGAAATGTTTGAAGCTACTGACTGAATGAAAGGAGCTGGCATCTCACTCTCTTTGAATCTTCTTTATCATGCTAGGATTAACAGGAAAAAGCTAAAAATTTCAGAATTGCACCTTGCAATGTGGAGATATTACTGTTTGTGCATTTACAATATTCATTGATTTTTGCCATTGAAAAACATGTTTTTCATATACCAGAAATGTTTGAAGCTACTGACTGAATGAAAGGAGCTGGCATCTCACTCTCTTTGAATCTTCTTTATCATGCTAGGATTAGCAGGAAAAAGCAAAAAATTTCAGAATTGCACCGTGCAATGTGGAGATATTACTGTTTGTGCATTTACAATATTCATTGATTTTTGCCATTGAAAAACATGTTTTTCATATACCAGAAATGTTTGAAGCTACTGACTGAATGAAAGGAGCTGGCATCTCACTCTCTTTGAATCTTCTTTATCATGCTAGGATTAACAGGAAAAAGCTAAAAATTTCAGAATTGCACCTTGCAATGTGGAGATATTACTGTTTGTGCATTTACAATATTCATTGATTTTTGCCATTGAAAAACGTCCAGAAATGTTTGAAGCTACTGACTGAATGAAAGGAGCTGGCATCTCACTCTCTTTGAATCTTCTTTATCATGCTAGGATTAACAGGAAAAAGCTAAAAATTTCAGAATTGCACCGTGCAATGTGGAGATATTACTGTTTGTGCATTTACAATATTCATTGATTTTTGCCATTGAAAAACATGTTTTTCATATACCAGAAATGTTTGAAGCTACTGACTGAATGAAAGGAGCTGGCATCTCACTCTCTTTGAATCTTCTTTATCATGCTAGGATTAGCAGGAAAAAGCAAAAAATTTCAGAATTGCACCGTGCAATGTGGAGATATTACTGTTTGTGCATTTACAATATTCATTGATTTTTGCCATTGAAAAACATGTTTTTCATATACCAGAAATGTTTGAAGCTACTGACTGAATGAAAGGAGCTGGCATCTCACTCTCTTTGAATCTTCTTTATCATGCTAGGATTATCAGGAAAAAGCAAAAAATTTCAGAATTGCACCGTGCAATGTGGAGATATTACTGTTTGTGCATTTACAATATTCATTGATTTTTGCCATTGAAAAACGTCCAGAAATGTTTGAAGCTACTGACTGAATGAAAGGAGCTGGCATCTCACTCTCTTTGAATCTTCTTTATCATGCTAGGATTAGCAGGAAAAAGCTAAAAATTTCAGAATTGCACCGTGCAATGTGGAGATATTACTGTTTGTGCATTTACAATATTCATTGATTTTTGCCATTGAAAAACATGTTTTTCATATACCAGAAATGTTTGAAGCTACTGACTGAATGAAAGGAGCTGGCATCTCACTCTCTTTGAATCTTCTTTATCATGCTAGGATTAACAGGAAAAAGCTAAAAATTTCAGAATTGCACCGTGCAATGTGGAGATATTACTGTTTGTGCATTTACAATATTCATTGATTTTTGCCATTGAAAAACATGTTTTTCATATACCAGAAATGTTTGAAGCTACTGACTGAATGAAAGGAGCTGGCATCTCACTCTCTTTGAATCTTCTTTATCATGCTAGGATTAGCAGGAAAAAGCAAAAAATTTCAGAATTGCACCGTGCAATGTGGAGATATTACTGTTTGTGCATTTACAATATTCATTGATTTTTGCCATTGAAAAACGTCCAGAAATGTTTGAAGCTACTGACTGAATGAAAGGAGCTGGCATCTCACTCTCTTTGAATCTTCTTTATCATGCTAGGATTAACAGGAAAAAGCTAAAAATTTCAGAATTGCACCGTGCAATGTGGAGATATTACTGTATGTGCATTTACAATATTCATTGATTTTTGCCATTGAAAAACATGTTTTTCATATACCAGAAATGTTTGAAGCTACTGACTGAATGAAAGGAGCTGGCATCTCACTCTCTTTGAATCTTCTTTATCATGCTAGGATTAGCAGGAAAAAGCAAAAAATTTCAGAATTGCACCGTGCAATGTGGAGATATTACTGTTTGTGCATTTACAATATTCATTGATTTTTGCCATTGAAAAACGTCCAGAAATGTTTGAAGCTACTGACTGAATGAAAGGAGCTGGCATCTCACTCTCTTTGAATCTTCTTTATCATGCTAGGATTAGCAGGAAAAAGCTAAAAATTTCAGAATTGCACCGTGCAATGTGGAGATATTACTGTTTGTGCATTTACAATATTCATTGATTTTTGCCATTGAAAAACATGTTTTTCATATACCAGAAATGTTTGAAGCTACTGACTGAATGAAAGGAGCTGGCATCTCACTCTCTTTGAATCTTCTTTATCATGCTAGGATTAACAGGAAAAAGCTAAAAATTTCAGAATTGCACCGTGCAATGTGGAGATATTACTGTTTGTGCATTTACAATATTCATTGATTTTTGCCATTGAAAAACATGTTTTTCATATACCAGAAATGTTTGAAGCTACTGACTGAATGAAAGGAGCTGGCATCTCACTCTCTTTGAATCTTCTTTATCATGCTAGGATTAGCAGGAAAAAGCAAAAAATTTCAGAATTGCACCTTGCAATGTGGAGATATTACTGTTTGTGCATTTACAATATTCATTGATTTTTGCCATTGAAAAACGTCCAGAAATGTTTGAAGCTACTGACTGAATGAAAGGAGCTGGCATCTCACTCTCTTTGAATCTTCTTTATCATGCTAGGATTAACAGGAAAAAGCTAAAAATTTCAGAATTGCACCGTGCAATGTGGAGATATTACTGTTTGTGCATTTACAATATTCATTGATTTTTGCCATTGAAAAACATGTTTTTCATATACCAGAAATGTTTGAAGCTACTGACTGAATGAAAGGAGCTGGCATCTCACTCTCTTTGAATCTTCTTTATCATGCTAGGATTAACAGGAAAAAGCTAAAAATTTCAGAATTGCACCTTGCAATGTGGAGATATTACTGTTTGTGCATTTACAATATTCATTGATTTTTGCCATTGAAAAACATGTTTTTCATATACCAGAAATGTTTGAAGCTACTGACTGAATGAAAGGAGCTGGCATCTCACTCTCTTTGAATCTTCTTTATCATGCTAGGATTAGCAGGAAAAAGCAAAAAATTTCAGAATTGCACCGTGCAATGTGGAGATATTACTGTTTGTGCATTTACAATATTCATTGATTTTTGCCATTGAAAAACGTCCAGAAATGTTTGAAGCTACTGACTGAATGAAAGGAGCTGGCATCTCACTCTCTTTGAATCTTCTTTATCATGCTAGGATTAGCAGGAAAAAGCTAAAAATTTCAGAATTGCACCGTGCAATGTGGAGATATTACTGTTTGTGCATTTACAATATTCATTGATTTTTGCCATTGAAAAACATGTTTTTCATATACCAGAAATGTTTGAAGCTACTGACTGAATGAAAGGAGCTGGCATCTCACTCTCTTTGAATCTTCTTTATCATGCTAGGATTAGCAGGAAAAAGCAAAAAATTTCAGAATTGCACCGTGCAATGTGGAGATATTACTGTTTGTGCATTTACAATATTCATTGATTTTTGCCATTGAAAAACATGTTTTTCATATACCAGAAATGTTTGAAGCTACTGACTGAATGAAAGGAGCTGGCATCTCACTCTCTTTGAATCTTCTTTATCATGCTAGGATTAGCAGGAAAAAGCAAAAAATTTCAGAATTGCACCGTGCAATGTGGAGATATTACTGTTTGTGCATTTACAATATTCATTGATTTTTGCCTTTGAAAAACGTCCAGAAATGTTTGAAGCTACTGACTGAATGAAAGGAGCTGGCATCTCACTCTCTTTGAATCTTCTTTATCATGCTAGGATTAGCAGGAAAAAGCAAAAAATTTCAGAATTGCACCGTGCAATGTGGAGATATTACTGTTTGTGCATTTACAATATTCATTGATTTTTGCCATTGAAAAACATGTTTTTCATATACCAGAAATGTTTGAAGCTACTGACTGAATGAAAGGAGCTGGCATCTCACTCTCTTTGAATCTTCTTTATCATGCTAGGATTAACAGGAAAAAGCTAAAAATTTCAGAATTGCACCGTGCAATGTGGAGATATTACTGTTTGTGCATTTACAATATTCATTGATTTTTGCCATTGAAAAACGTCCAGAAATGTTTGAAGCTACTGACTGAATGAAAGGAGCTGGCATCTCACTCTCTTTGAATCTTCTTTATCATGCTAGGATTAACAGGAAAAAGCAAAAAATTTCAGAATTGCACCGTGCAATGTGGAGATATTACTGTTTGTGCATTTACAATATTCATTGATTTTTGCCATTGAAAAACATGTTTTTCATATACCAGAAATGTTTGAAGCTACTGACTGAATGAAAGGAGCTGGCATCTCACTCTCTTTGAATCTTCTTTATCATGCTAGGATTAGCAGGAAAAAGCAAAAAATTTCAGAATTGCACCTTGCAATGTGGAGATATTACTGTTTGTGCATTTACAATATTCATTGATTTTTGCCATTGAAAAACATGTTTTTCATATACCAGAAATGTTTGAAGCTACTGACTGAATGAAAGGAGCTGGCATCTCACTCTCTTTGAATCTTCTTTATCATGCTAGGATTAGCAGGAAAAAGCAAAAAATTTCAGAATTGCACCGTGCAATGTGGAGATATTACTGTTTGTGCATTTACAATATTCATTGATTTTTGCCATTGAAAAACGTCCAGAAATGTTTGAAGCTACTGACTGAATGAAAGGAGCTGGCATCTCACTCTCTTTGAATCTTCTTTATCATGCTAGGATTAGCAGGAAAAAGCAAAAAATTTCAGAATTGCACCTTGCAATGTGGAGATATTACTGTTTGTGCATTTACAATATTCATTGATTTTTGCCATTGAAAAACGTCCAGAAATGTTTGAAGCTACTGACTGAATGAAAGGAGCTGGCATCTCACTCTCTTTGAATCTTCTTTATCATGCTAGGATTAACAAGAAAAAGCAAAAAATTTCAGAATTGCACCGTGCAATGTGGAGATATTACTGTTTGTGCATTTACAATATTCATTGATTTTTGCCATTGAAAAACATGTTTTTCATATACCAGAAATGTTTGAAGCTACTGACTGAATGAAAGGAGCTGGCATCTCACTCTCTTTGAATCTTCTTTATCATGCTAGGATTAGCAGGAAAAAGCTAAAAATTTCAGAATTGCACCGTGCAATGTGGAGATATTACTGTTTGTGCATTTACAATATTCATTGATTTTTGCCATTGAAAAACATGTTTTTCATATACCAGAAATGTTTGAAGCTACTGACTGAATGAAAGGAGCTGGCATCTCACTCTCTTTGAATCTTCTTTATCATGCTAGGATTAGCAGGAAAAAGCAAAAAATTTCAGAATTGCACCTTGCAATGTGGAGATATTACTGTTTGTGCATTTACAATATTCATTGATTTTTGCCATTGAAAAACATGTTTTTCATATACCAGAAATGTTTGAAGCTACTGACTGAATGAAAGGAGCTGGCATCTCACTCTCTTTGAATCTTCTTTATCATGCTAGGATTAGCAGGAAAAAGCTAAAAATTTCAGAATTGCACCGTGCAATGTGGAGATATTACTGTTTGTGCATTTACAATATTCATTGATTTTTGCCATTGAAAAACGTCCAGAAATGTTTGAAGCTACTGACTGAATGAAAGGAGCTGGCATCTCACTCTCTTTGAATCTTCTTTATCATGCTAGGATTAACAGGAAAAAGCTAAAAATTTCAGAATTGCACCGTGCAATGTGGAGATATTACTGTTTGTGCATTTACAATATTCATTGATTTTTGCCATTGAAAAACATGTTTTTCATATACCAGAAATGTTTGAAGCTACTGACTGAATGAAAGGAGCTGGCATCTCACTCTCTTTGAATCTTCTTTATCATGCTAGGATTAACAGGAAAAAGCTAAAAATTTCAGAATTGCACCGTGCAATGTGGAGATATTACTGTTTGTGCATTTACAATATTCATTGATTTTTGCCATTGAAAAACGTCCAGAAATGTTTGAAGCTACTGACTGAATGAAAGGAGCTGGCATCTCACTCTCTTTGAATCTTCTTTATCATGCTAGGATTAGCAGGAAAAAGCAAAAAATTTCAGAATTGCACCTTGCAATGTGGAGATATTACTGTTTGTGCATTTACAATATTCATTGATTTTTGCCATTGAAAAACATGTTTTTCATATACCAGAAATGTTTGAAGCTACTGACTGAATGAAAGGAGCTGGCATCTCACTCTCTTTGAATCTTCTTTATCATGCTAGGATTAGCAGGAAAAAGCTAAAAATTTCAGAATTGCACCGTGCAATGTGGAGATATTACTGTTTGTGCATTTACAATATTCATTGATTTTTGCCATTGAAAAACATGTTTTTCATATACCAGAAATGTTTGAAGCTACTGACTGAATGAAAGGAGCTGGCATCTCACTCTCTTTGAATCTTCTTTATCATGCTAGGATTAACAGGAAAAAGCTAAAAATTTCAGAATTGCACCGTGCAATGTGGAGATATTACTGTTTGTGCATTTACAATATTCATTGATTTTTGCCATTGAAAAACGTCCAGAAATGTTTGAAGCTACTGACTGAATGAAAGGAGCTGGCATCTCACTCTCTTTGAATCTTCTTTATCATGCTAGGATTAACAGGAAAAAGCAAAAAATTTCAGAATTGCACCTTGCAATGTGGAGATATTACTGTTTGTGCATTTACAATATTCATTGATTTTTGCCATTGAAAAACATGTTTTTCATATACCAGAAATGTTTGAAGCTACTGACTGAATGAAAGGAGCTGGCATCTCACTCTCTTTGAATCTTCTTTATCATGCTAGGATTAGCAGGAAAAAGCAAAAAATTTCAGAATTGCACCGTGCAATGTGGAGATATTACTGTTTGTGCATTTACAATATTCATTGATTTTTGCCATTGAAAAACATCCAGAAATGTTTGAAGCTACTGACTGAATGAAAGGAGCTGGCATCTCACTCTCTTTGAATCTTCTTTATCATGCTAGGATTAACAGGAAAAAGCTAAAAATTTCAGAATTGCACCGTGCAATGTGGAGATATTACTGTTTGTGCATTTACAATATTCATTGATTTTTGCCATTGAAAAACATGTTTTTCATATACCAGAAATGTTTGAAGCTACTGACTGAATGAAAGGAGCTGGCATCTCACTCTCTTTGAATCTTCTTTATCATGCTAGGATTAGCAGGAAAAAGCTAAAAATTTCAGAATTGCACCGTGCAATGTGGAGATATTACTGTTTGTGCATTTACAATATTCATTGATTTTTGCCATTGAAAAACATGTTTTTCATATACCAGAAATGTTTGAAGCTACTGACTGAATGAAAGGAGCTGGCATCTCACTCTCTTTGAATCTTCTTTATCATGCTAGGATTAACAGGAAAAAGCAAAAAATTTCAGAATTGTACCTTGCAATGTGGAGATATTACTGTTTGTGCATTTACAATATTCATTGATTTTTGCCATTGAAAAACGTCCAGAAATGTTTGAAGCTACTGACTGAATGAAAGGAGCTGGCATCTCACTCTCTTTGAATCTTCTTTATCATGCTAGGATTAACAGGAAAAAGCAAAAAATTTCAGAATTGCACCTTGCAATGTGGAGATATTACTGTTTGTGCATTTACAATATTCATTGATTTTTGCCATTGAAAAACATGTTTTTCATATACCAGAAATGTTTGAAGCTACTGACTGAATGAAAGGAGCTGGCATCTCACTCTCTTTGAATCTTCTTTATCATGCTAGGATTAACAGGAAAAAGCTAAAAATTTCAGAATTGCACCGTGCAATGTGGAGATATTACTGTTTGTGCATTTACAATATTCATTGATTTTTGCCATTGAAAAACATGTTTTTCATATACCAGAAATGTTTGAAGCTACTGACTGAATGAAAGGAGCTGGCATCTCACTCTCTTTGAATCTTCTTTATCATGCTAGGATTAACAGGAAAAAGCTAAAAATTTCAGAATTGCACCGTGCAATGTGGAGATATTACTGTTTGTGCATTTACAATATTCATTGATTTTTGCCATTGAAAAACATGTTTTTCATATACCAGAAATGTTTGAAGCTACTGACTGAATGAAAGGAGCTGGCATCTCACTCTCTTTGAATCTTCTTTATCATGCTAGGATTAGCAGGAAAAAGCTAAAAATTTCAGAATTGCACCGTGCAATGTGGAGATATTACTGTTTGTGCATTTACAATATTCATTGATTTTTGCCATTGAAAAACATGTTTTTCATATACCAGAAATGTTTGAAGCTACTGACTGAATGAAAGGAGCTGGCATCTCACT
The DNA here is from genome assembly GCF_046119375.1 of Phyllobates terribilis. NCBI lineage: Eukaryota > Metazoa > Chordata > Amphibia > Anura > Dendrobatidae > Phyllobates > Phyllobates terribilis. The sequence goes on from NW_027366079.1 coordinate 70,217, forward strand.
CTCTTTGAATCTTCTTTATCATGCTAGGATTAACAGGAAAAAGCTAAAAATTTCAGAATTGCACCTTGCAATGTGGAGATATTACTGTTTGTGCATTTACAATATTCATTGATTTTTGCCATTGAAAAACGTCCAGAAATGTTTGAAGCTACTGACTGAATGAAAGGAGCTGGCATCTCACTCTCTTTGAATCTTCTTTATCATGCTAGGATTAACAGGAAAAAGCTAAAAATTTCAGAATTGCACCGTGCAATGTGGAGATATTACTGTTTGTGCATTTACAATATTCATTGATTTTTGCCATTGAAAAACATGTTTTTCATATACCAGAAATGTTTGAAGCTACTGACTGAATGAAAGGAGCTGGCATCTCACTCTCTTTGAATCTTCTTTATCATGCTAGGATTAACAGGAAAAAGCTAAAAATTTCAGAATTGCACCTTGCAATGTGGAGATATTACTGTTTGTGCATTTACAATATTCATTGATTTTTGCCATTGAAAAACATGTTTTTCATATACCAGAAATGTTTGAAGCTACTGACTGAATGAAAGGAGCTGGCATCTCACTCTCTTTGAATCTTCTTTATCATGCTAGGATTAGCAGGAAAAAGCAAAAAATTTCAGAATTGCACCGTGCAATGTGGAGATATTACTGTTTGTGCATTTACAATATTCATTGATTTTTGCCATTGAAAAACGTCCAGAAATGTTTGAAGCTACTGACTGAATGAAAGGAGCTGGCATCTCACTCTCTTTGAATCTTCTTTATCATGCTAGGATTAGCAGGAAAAAGCTAAAAATTTCAGAATTGCACCGTGCAATGTGGAGATATTACTGTTTGTGCATTTACAATATTCATTGATTTTTGCCATTGAAAAACATGTTTTTCATATACCAGAAATGTTTGAAGCTACTGACTGAATGAAAGGAGCTGGCATCTCACTCTCTTTGAATCTTCTTTATCATGCTAGGATTAGCAGGAAAAAGCAAAAAATTTCAGAATTGCACTGTGCAATGTGGAGATATTACTGTTTGTGCATTTACAATATTCATTGATTTTTGCCATTGAAAAACATGTTTTTCATATACCAGAAATGTTTGAAGCTACTGACTGAATGAAAGGAGCTGGCATCTCACTCTCTTTGAATCTTCTTTATCATGCTAGGATTAGCAGGAAAAAGCAAAAAATTTCAGAATTGCACCGTGCAATGTGGAGATATTACTGTTTGTGCATTTACAATATTCATTGATTTTTGCCATTGAAAAACGTCCAGAAATGTTTGAAGCTACTGACTGAATGAAAGGAGCTGGCATCTCACTCTCTTTGAATCTTCTTTATCATGCTAGGATTAGCAGGAGAAAGCAAAAAATTTCAGAATTGCACCGTGCAATGTGGAGATATTACTGTTTGTGCATTTACAATATTCATTGATTTTTGCCATTGAAAAACATGTTTTTCATATACCAGAAATGTTTGAAGCTACTGACTGAATGAAAGGAGCTGGCATCTCACTCTCTTTGAATCTTCTTTATCATGCTAGGATTAACAGGAAAAAGCTAAAAATTTCAGAATTGCACCGTGCAATGTGGAGATATTACTGTTTGTGCATTTACAATATTCATTGATTTTTGCCATTGAAAAACGTCCAGAAATGTTTGAAGCTACTGACTGAATGAAAGGAGCTGGCATCTCACTCTCTTTGAATCTTCTTTATCATGCTAGGATTAACAGGAAAAAGCAAAAAATTTCAGAATTGCACCGTGCAATGTGGAGATATTACTGTTTGTGCATTTACAATATTCATTGATTTTTGCCATTGAAAAACATGTTTTTCATATACCAGAAATGTTTGAAGCTACTGACTGAATGAAAGGAGCTGGCATCTCACTCTCTTTGAATCTTCTTTATCATGCTAGGATTAGCAGGAAAAAGCAAAAAATTTCAGAATTGCACCTTGCAATGTGGAGATATTACTGTTTGTGCATTTACAATATTCATTGATTTTTGCCATTGAAAAACATGTTTTTCATATACCAGAAATGTTTGAAGCTACTGACTGAATGAAAGGAGCTGGCATCTCACTCTCTTTGAATCTTCTTTATCATGCTAGGATTAGCAGGAAAAAGCAAAAAATTTCAGAATTGCACCGTGCAATGTGGAGATATTACTGTTTGTGCATTTACAATATTCATTGATTTTTGCCATTGAAAAACATGTTTTTCATATACCAGAAATGTTTGAAGCTACTGACTGAATGAAAGGAGCTGGCATCTCACTCTCTTTGAATCTTCTTTATCATGCTAGGATTAGCAGGAAAAAGCAAAAAATTTCAGAATTGCACCTTGCAATGTGGAGATATTACTGTTTGTGCATTTACAATGTTCATTGATTTTTGCCATTGAAAAACATGTTTTTCATATACCAGAAATGTTTGAAGCTACTGACTGAATGAAAGGAGCTGGCATCTCACTCTCTTTGAATCTTCTTTATCATGCTAGGATTAGCAGGAAAAAGCTAAAAATTTCAGAATTGCACCGTGCAATGTGGGGATATTACTGTTTGTGCATTTACAATATTCATTGATTTTTGCCATTGAAAAACATGTTTTTCATATACCAGAAATGTTTGAAGCTACTGACTGAATGAAAGGAGCTGGCATCTCACTCTCTTTGAATCTTCTTTATCATGCTAGGATTAGCAGGAAAAAGCAAAAAATTTCAGAATTGCACTGTGCAATGTGGAGATATTACTGTTTGTGCATTTACAATATTCATTGATTTTTGCCATTGAAAAACATGTTTTTCATATACCAGAAATGTTTGAAGCTACTGACTGAATGAAAGGAGCTGGCATCTCACTCTCTTTGAATCTTCTTTATCATGCTAGGATTAGCAGGAAAAAGCAAAAAATTTCAGAATTGCACCGTGCAATGTGGAGATATTACTGTTTGTGCATTTACAATATTCATTGATTTTTGCCATTGAAAAACGTCCAGAAATGTTTGAAGCTACTGACTGAATGAAAGGAGCTGGCATCTCACTCTCTTTGAATCTTCTTTATCATGCTAGGATTAGCAGGAAAAAGCAAAAAATTTCAGAATTGCACCGTGCAATGTGGAGATATTACTGTTTGTGCATTTACAATATTCATTGATTTTTGCCATTGAAAAACATGTTTTTCATATACCAGAAATGTTTGAAGCTACTGACTGAATGAAAGGAGCTGGCATCTCACTCTCTTTGAATCTTCTTTATCATGCTAGGATTAACAGGAAAAAGCTAAAAATTTCAGAATTGCACCGTGCAATGTGGAGATATTACTGTTTGTGCATTTACAATATTCATTGATTTTTGCCATTGAAAAACGTCCAGAAATGTTTGAAGCTACTGACTGAATGAAAGGAGCTGGCATCTCACTCTCTTTGAATCTTCTTTATCATGCTAGGATTAACAGGAAAAAGCAAAAAATTTCAGAATTGCACCGTGCAATGTGGAGATATTACTGTTTGTGCATTTACAATATTCATTGATTTTTGCCATTGAAAAACATGTTTTTCATATACCAGAAATGTTTGAAGCTACTGACTGAATGAAAGGAGCTGGCATCTCACTCTCTTTGAATCTTCTTTATCATGCTAGGATTAGCAGGAAAAAGCAAAAAATTTCAGAATTGCACCTTGCAATGTGGAGATATTACTGTTTGTGCATTTACAATATTCATTGATTTTTGCCATTGAAAAACATGTTTTTCATATACCAGAAATGTTTGAAGCTACTGACTGAATGAAAGGAGCTGGCATCTCACTCTCTTTGAATCTTCTTTATCATGCTAGGATTAGCAGGAAAAAGCAAAAAATTTCAGAATTGCACCGTGCAATGTGGAGATATTACTGTTTGTGCATTTACAATATTCATTGATTTTTGCCATTGAAAAACATGTTTTTCATATACCAGAAATGTTTGAAGCTACTGACTGAATGAAAGGAGCTGGCATCTCACTCTCTTTGAATCTTCTTTATCATGCTAGGATTAGCAGGAAAAAGCAAAAAATTTCAGAATTGCACCTTGCAATGTGGAGATATTACTGTTTGTGCATTTACAATATTCATTGATTTTTGCCATTGAAAAACATGTTTTTCATATACCAGAAATGTTTGAAGCTACTGACTGAATGAAAGGAGCTGGCATCTCACTCTCTTTGAATCTTCTTTATCATGCTAGGATTAGCAGGAAAAAGCTAAAAATTTCAGAATTGCACCGTGCAATGTGGGGATATTACTGTTTGTGCATTTACAATATTCATTGATTTTTGCCATTGAAAAACATGTTTTTCATATACCAGAAATGTTTGAAGCTACTGACTGAATGAAAGGAGCTGGCATCTCACTCTCTTTGAATCTTCTTTATCATGCTAGGATTAACAGGAAAAAGCAAAAAATTTCAGAATTGCACCTTGCAATGTGGAGATATTACTGTTTGTGCATTTACAATATTCATTGATTTTTGCCATTGAAAAACATGTTTTTCATATACCAGAAATGTTTGAAGCTACTGACTGAATGAAAGGAGCTGGCATCTCACTCTCTTTGAATCTTCTTTATCATGCTAGGATTAGCAGGAAAAAGCTAAAAATTTCAGAATTGCACCGTGCAATGTGGAGATATTACTGTTTGTGCATTTACAATATTCATTGATTTTTGCCATTGAAAAACGTCCAGAAATGTTTGAAGCTACTGACTGAATGAAAGGAGCTGGCATCTCACTCTCTTTGAATCTTCTTTATCATGCTAGGATTAGCAGGAAAAAGCAAAAAATTTCAGAATTGCACCTTGCAATGTGGAGATATTACTGTTTGTGCATTTACAATATTCATTGATTTTTGCCATTGAAAAACGTCCAGAAATGTTTGAAGCTACTGACTGAATGAAAGGAGCTGGCATCTCACTCTCTTTGAATCTTCTTTATCATGCTAGGATTAGCAGGAAAAAGCTAAAAATTTCAGAATTGCACCGTGCAATGTGGAGATATTACTGTTTGTGCATGTACAATATTCATTGATTTTTGCCATTGAAAAACATGTTTTTCATATACCAGAAATGTTTGAAACTACTGACTGAATGAAAGGAGCTGGCATCTCACTCTCTTTGAATCTTCTTTATCATGCTAGGATTAACAGGAAAAAGCTAAAAATTTCAGAATTGCACCGTGCAATGTGGAGATATTACTGTTTGTGCATTTACAATATTCATTGATTTTTGCCATTGAAAAACATGTTTTTCATATACCAGAAATGTTTGAAGCTACTGACTGAATGAAAGGAGCTGGCATCTCACTCTCTTTGAATCTTCTTTATCATGCTAGGATTAACAGGAAAAAGCTAAAAATTTCAGAATTGCACCTTGCAATGTGGAGATATTACTGTTTGTGCATTTACAATATTCATTGATTTTTGCCATTGAAAAACATGTTTTTCATATACCAGAAATGTTTGAAGCTACTGACTGAATGAAAGGAGCTGGCATCTCACTCTCTTTGAATCTTCTTTATCATGCTAGGATTAACAGGAAAAAGCAAAAAATTTCAGAATTGCACCGTGCAATGTGGAGATATTACTGTTTGTGCATTTACAATATTCATTGATTTTTGCCATTGAAAAACATGTTTTTCATATACCAGAAATGTTTGAAGCTACTGACTGAATGAAAGGAGCTGGCATCTCACTCTCTTTGAATCTTCTTTATCATGCTAGGATTAGCAGGAAAAAGCAAAAAATTTCAGAATTGCACCTTGCAATGTGGAGATATTACTGTTTGTGCATTTACAATATTCATTGATTTTTGCCATTGAAAAACATGTTTTTCATATACCAGAAATGTTTGAAGCTACTGACTGAATGAAAGGAGCTGGCATCTCACTCTCTTTGAATCTTCTTTATCATGCTAGGATTAACAGGAAAAAGCTAAAAATTTCAGAATTGCACCTTGCAATGTGGAGATATTACTGTTTGTGCATTTACAATATTCATTGATTTTTGCCATTGAAAAACATGTTTTTCATATACCAGAAATGTTTGAAGCTACTGACTGAATGAAAGGAGCTGGCATCTCACTCTCTTTGAATCTTCTTTATCATGCTAGGATTAGCAGGAAAAAGCTAAAAATTTCAGAATTGCACCTTGCAATGTGGAGATATTACTGTTTGTGCATTTACAATATTCATTGATTTTTGCCATTGAAAAACATGTTTTTCATATACCAGAAATGTTTGAAGCTACTGACTGAATGAAAGGAGCTGGCATCTCACTCTCTTTGAATCTTCTTTATCATGCTAGGATTAGCAGGAAAAAGCAAAAAATTTCAGAATTGCACCGTGCAATGTGGAGATATTACTGTTTGTGCATTTACAATATTCATTGATTTTTGCCATTGAAAAACGTCCAGAAATGTTTGAAGCTACTGACTGAATGAAAGGAGCTGGCATCTCACTCTCTTTGAATCTTCTTTATCATGCTAGGATTAGCAGGAAAAAGCAAAAAATTTCAGAATTGCACCGTGCAATGTGGAGATATTACTGTTTGTGCATTTACAATATTCATTGATTTTTGCCATTGAAAAACATGTTTTTCATATACCAGAAATGTTTGAAGCTACTGACTGAATGAAAGGAGCTGGCATCTCAATCTCTTTGAATCTTCTTTATCATGCTAGGATTAGCAGGAAAAAGCTAAAAATTTCAGAATTGCACCGTGCAATGTGGAGATATTACTGTTTGTGCATTTACAATATTCATTGATTTTTGCCATTGAAAAACATGTTTTTCATATACCAGAAATGTTTGAAGCTACTGACTGAATGAAAGGAGCTGGCATCTCACTCTCTTTGAATCTTCTTTATCATGCTAGGATTAACAGGAAAAAGCTAAAAATTTCAGAATTGCACCGTGCAATGTGGAGATATTACTGTTTGTGCATTTACAATATTCATTGATTTTTGCCATTGAAAAACGTCCAGAAATGTTTGAAGCTACTGACTGAATGAAAGGAGCTGGCATCTCACTCTCTTTGAATCTTCTTTATCATGCTAGGATTAGCAGGAAAAAGCTAAAAATTTCAGAATTGCACCTTGCAATGTGGAGATATTACTGTTTGTGCATTTACAATATTCATTGATTTTTGCCATTGAAAAACATGTTTTTCATATTCCAGAAATGTTTGAAGCTACTGACTGAATGAAAGGAGCTGGCATCTCACTCTCTTTGAATCTTCTTTATCATGCTAGGATTAGCAGGAAAAAGCAAAAATTTCAGAATTGCACCGTGCAATGTGGAGATATTACTGTTTGTGCATTTACAATATTCATTGATTTTTGCCATTGAAAAACGTCCAGAAATGTTTGAAGCTACTGACTGAATGAAAGGAGCTGGCATCTCACTCTCTTTGAATCTTCTTTATCATGCTAGGATTAGCAGGAAAAAGCTAAAAATTTCAGAATTGCACCGTGCAATGTGGAGATATTACTGTTTGTGCATTTACAATATTCATTGATTTTTGCCATTGAAAAACATGTTTTTCATATACCAGAAATGTTTGAAGCTACTGACTGAATGAAAGGAGCTGGCATCTCACTCTCTTTGAATCTTCTTTATCATGCTAGGATTAGCAGGAAAAAGCAAAAAATTTCAGAATTGCACCGTGCAATGTGGAGATATTACTGTTTGTGCATTTACAATGTTCATTGATTTTTGCCATTGAAAAACGTCCAGAAATGTTTGAAGCTACTGACTGAATGAAAGGAGCTGGCATCTCACTCTCTTTGAATCTTCTTTATCATGCTAGGATTAACAGGAAAAAGCTAAAAATTTCAGAATTGCACCTTGCAATGTGGAGATATTACTGTTTGTGCATTTACAATATTCATTGATTTTTGCCATTGAAAAACATGTTTTTCATATACCAGAAATGTTTGAAGCTACTGACTGAATGAAAGGAGCTGGCATCTCACTCTCTTTGAATCTTCTTTATCATGCTAGGATTAACAGGAAAAAGCTAAAAATTTCAGAATTGCACCGTGCAATGTGGAGATATTACTGTTTGTGCATTTACAATATTCATTGATTTTTGCCATTGAAAAACGTCCAGAAATGTTTGAAGCTACTGACTGAATGAAAGGAGCTGGCATCTCACTCTCTTTGAATCTTCTTTATCATGCTAGGATTAGCAGGAAAAAGCAAAAAATTTCAGAATTGCACCGTGCAATGTGGAGATATTACTGTTTGTGCATTTACAATATTCATTGATTTTTGCCATTGAAAAACATGTTTTTCATATACCAGAAATGTTTGAAGCTACTGACTGAATGAAAGGAGCTGGCATCTCACTCTCTTTGAATCTTCTTTATCATGCTAGGATTAGCAGGAAAAAGCAAAAAATTTCAGAATTGCACCGTGCAATGTGGAGATATTACTGTTTGTGCATTTACAATATTCATTGATTTTTGCCATTGAAAAACATGTTTTTCATATACCAGAAATGTTTGAAGCTACTGACTGAATGAAAGGAGCTGGCATCTCACTCTCTTTGAATCTTCTTTATCATGCTAGGATTAGCAGGAAAAAGCTAAAAATTTCAGAATTGCACCGTGCAATGTGGAGATATTACTGTTTGTGCATTTACAATATTCATTGATTTTTGCCATTGAAAAACATGTTTTTCATATACCAGAAATGTTTGAAGCTACTGACTGAATGAAAGGAGCTGGCATCTCACTCTCTTTGAATCTTCTTTATCATGCTAGGATTAGCAGGAAAAAGCAAAAAATTTCAGAATTGCACCTTGCAATGTGGAGATATTACTGTTTGTGCATTTACAATATTCATTGATTTTTGCCATTGAAAAACGTCCAGAAATGTTTGAAGCTACTGACTGAATGAAAGGAGCTGGCATCTCACTCTCTTTGAATCTTCTTTATCATGCTAGGATTAACAGGAAAAAGCTAAAAATTTCAGAATTGCACCGTGCAATGTGGAGATATTACTGTTTGTGCATTTACAATATTCATTGATTTTTGCCATTGAAAAACATGTTTTTCATATACCAGAAATGTTTGAAGCTACTGACTGAATGAAAGGAGCTGGCATCTCACTCTCTTTGAATCTTCTTTATCATGCTAGGATTAACAGGAAAAAGCTAAAAATTTCAGAATTGCACCTTGCAATGTGGAGATATTACTGTTTGTGCATTTACAATATTCATTGATTTTTGCCATTGAAAAACATGTTTTTCATATACCAGAAATGTTTGAAGCTACTGACTGAATGAAAGGAGCTGGCATCTCACTCTCTTTGAATCTTCTTTATCATGCTAGGATTAACAGGAAAAAGCAAAAAATTTCAGAATTGCACCGTGCAATGTGGAGATATTACTGTTTGTGCATTTACAATATTCATTGATTTTTGCCATTGAAAAACATGTTTTTCATATACCAGAAATGTTTGAAGCTACTGACTGAATGAAAGGAGCTGGCATCTCACTCTCTTTGAATCTTCTTTATCATGCTAGGATTAGCAGGAAAAAGCTAAAAATTTCAGAATTGCACCGTGCAATGTGGAGATATTACTGTTTGTGCATTTACAATATTCATTGATTTTTGCCATTGAAAAACATGTTTTTCATATACCAGAAATGTTTGAAGCTACTGACTGAATGAAAGGAGCTGGCATCTCACTCTCTTTGAATCTTCTTTATCATGCTAGGATTAGCAGGAAAAAGCAAAAAATTTCAGAATTGCACCGTGCAATGTGGAGATATTACTGTTTGTGCATTTACAATATTCATTGATTTTTGCCATTGAAAAACATGTTTTTCATATACCAGAAATGTTTGAAGCTACTGACTGAATGAAAGGAGCTGGCATCTCACTCTCTTTGAATCTTCTTTATCATGCTAGGATTAGCAGGAAAAAGCAAAAAATTTCAGAATTGCACCTTGCAATGTGGAGATATTACTGTTTGTGCATTTACAATATTCATTGATTTTTGCCATTGAAAAACGTCCAGAAATGTTTGAAGCTACTGACTGAATGAAAGGAGCTGGCATCTCACTCTCTTTGAATCTTCTTTATCATGCTAGGATTAACAGGAAAAAGCAAAAAATTTCAGAATTGCACCGTGCAATGTGGAGATATTACTGTTTGTGCATTTACAATATTCATTGATTTTTGCCATTGAAAAACATGTTTTTCATATACCAGAAATGTTTGAAGCTACTGACTGAATGAAAGGAGCTGGCATCTCACTCTCTTTGAATCTTCTTTATCATGCTAGGATTAGCAGGAAAAAGCAAAAAATTTCAGAATTGCACCTTGCAATGTGGAGATATTACTGTTTGTGCATTTACAATATTCATTGATTTTTGCCATTGAAAAACATGTTTTTCATATACCAGAAATGTTTGAAGCTACTGACTGAATGAAAGGAGCTGGCATCTCACTCTCTTTGAATCTTCTTTATCATGCTAGGATTAACAGGAAAAAGCTAAAAATTTCAGAATTGCACCTTGCAATGTGGAGATATTACTGTTTGTGCATTTACAATATTCATTGATTTTTGCCATTGAAAAACATGTTTTTCATATACCAGAAATGTTTGAAGCTACTGACTGAATGAAAGGAGCTGGCATCTCACTCTCTTTGAATCTTCTTTATCATGCTAGGATTAACAGGAAAAAGCTAAAAATTTCAGAATTGCACCTTGCAATGTGGAGATATTACTGTTTGTGCATTTACAATATTCATTGATTTTTGCCATTGAAAAACGTCCAGAAATGTTTGAAGCTACTGACTGAATGAAAGGAGCTGGCATCTCACTCTCTTTGAATCTTCTTTATCATGCTAGGATTAACAGGAAAAAGCAAAAAATTTCAGAATTGCACCTTGCAATGTGGAGATATTACTGTTTGTGCATTTACAATATTCATTGATTTTTGCCATTGAAAAACATGTTTTTCATATACCAGAAATGTTTGAAGCTACTGACTGAATGAAAGGAGCTGGCATCTCACTCTCTTTGAATCTTCTTTATCATGCTAGGATTAGCAGGAAAAAGCAAAAAATTTCAGAATTGCACCGTGCAATGTGGAGATATTACTGTTTGTGCATTTACAATATTCATTGATTTTTGCCATTGAAAAACATGTTTTTCATATACCAGAAATGTTTGAAGCTACTGACTGAATGAAAGGAGCTGGCATCTCACTCTCTTTGAATCTTCTTTATCATGCTAGGATTAACAGGAAAAAGCTAAAAATTTCAGAATTGCACCGTGCAATGTGGAGATATTACTGTTTGTGCATTTACAATATTCATTGATTTTTGCCATTGAAAAACATGTTTTTCATATACCAGAAATGTTTGAAGCTACTGACTGAATGAAAGGAGCTGGCATCTCACTCTCTTTGAATCTTCTTTATCATGCTAGGATTAGCAGGAAAAAGCAAAAAATTTCAGAATTGCACCGTGCAATGTGGAGATATTACTGTTTGTGCATTTACAATATTCATTGATTTTTGCCATTGAAAAACGTTTTTCATATACCAGAAATGTTTGAAGCTACTGACTGAATGAAAGGAGCTGGCATCTCACTCTCTTTGAATCTTCTTTATCATGCTAGGATTAGCAGGAAAAAGCTAAAAATTTCAGAATTGCACCTTGCAATGTGGAGATATTACTGTTTGTGCATTTACAATATTCATTGATTTTTGCCATTGAAAAACGTCCAGAAATGTTTGAAGCTACTGACTGAATGAAAGGAGCTGGCATCTCACTCTCTTTGAATCTTCTTTATCATGCTAGGATTAACAGGAAAAAGCTAAAAATTTCAG